>NC_029787.2:38664131-38674900 GCF_000816755.2 Arachis ipaensis | reverse complement strand
TTCTAAAATTCACGTTATTTTTTTTTAAATTGATGCTATATTTCTCTTGAAATTTGATAGAAGTGTCATTTTTATCATGTGTATCAAATACATTTTTTCTTCTCCAATTTTAAAACTCTAATTCCTCTCAAATCTAATCACCATTTCCAATAAATTAGGTTAGGATTTTGAACTTGTTTTTATGTTTTAATCTCCAATTTCAACGAACACATTCATCAGTTTTTTAGCTCTCTTCTTTCTAAAATTTTTTTCTAGTATTTTTTCTTAAAATTCAGTCAGATCAACATAGTACTCCTCTTCACGTCAACCTCCATAACCTTGTATAACTATATAATAAAAACAAACTAAAATATTAGTTAGTCATAAAAACAATGAGTCAATAATTACCATCTTAGAATTTTTATTATCCGAATAATGATTGAAAGATAATTTAAGAGCAATTAAAGATTAAAAAAATAAAATACTTCGGTGTCTCCTTTCACGCACCAATTACTATCATTTTTAACTAATATATCACAAATTTCTATCAATTTTTCAGTTCTCTCATTTGTAGAATTTTCTTCCAATCATATTAGAGATAGCGATCAGATTTAACAATCTCATTCGAATCTTGAAATTCTAATTGAAAAATAATTGATCAAAAATCATTGTATATGTTACAAAGGGTAATTTACTCTTTATTTTAGAGAAAGTATAATAAAATTCACACACACATATTATATTGTAGTTTATTTAAAAAGGATAGATTATCGTGTGTTATATTTTATTTTATTAAGTAATGTGTTATTATATATTTACATTTATTTTCAATTTATCAGTGGATATTTAAATAAGAAAATAGAGAAGGCATATAAAAAAAATATACCATAAATTTTTAATCTTTTAAAAAATCAAGCAACTCTATTCCTAAAAAAAATATTTTTATCTTTTTGAAATTAATTAAAAAATATTTTATTCTTTTTAAAATTAATTATAAAAAGATAGTTTTGTCTTTTCAATTTATTTTTATTTTTGTTTCTATTATAATTTTGTAATGATTGGATAGAAATCCAAAATAAAAAAGTGCGGAACTGGCCCAAACAAAAAAACATAACATAGCCCAAGTAGATTTTAAATAAGAAAAACTTGTTTCTAACTTTTTAAAAATAGTTTTAATATTCCAAAATTATAAGAAGCATTGCCTAGGTTCCCTGAAACTCCATTTAAAAAGTTGAAGAAAAATGATAATTTATTATTATCTTTTAAAAAAATTTTCACATATGCCAGTCAGTTTTATTGGCATTTCGCTATGCCATGCTGCAGTATTGTTAAAATATATAGTAAAAAATATTGATGTGGTGAATTTGTTGGAATGATGATGCAGTAGAGTCAGAGACGGATGGCGTATGCAATGCCATAAACTGGTTGAAGCTATGACCAAAATAGTAAGAGTGATATTGATGTTGTGGTCAGTTGTCTTATGTTTTGTCAATTTGTGTATCTACGACTCAACGTTGAACTCAGCACACGTGTGGAACCGTTGCAGTGAGTGGACCTTATTTTTTGAACTAGAATCATTTGGCCTTTGATTTTTTTATATAGTGAGATGGGCCATGGAGATCTGAATATGTAGTGACATGCAACGGGTAATCTGTTTAATAAGTATATTAAATTTTGATGGTTCGTTGGGTAATAATAGGTATTTTCTAGAAATTATTGCTGGCAGTGAGATTATGCCATGGTTAGTCTCACCGAAAATGATTTAGAAGGTGTGGTAGTTTGAAATTGAAGGAGAAGATTGTATAGTAGATACGTGAGGTGGAGTCATGGCGGGTATAGTGTTCCCCATGTAGTTTGAAATTGAAAGAGAGGCATGGCCGGCCGGCACAGTGTCCCCCATGAATAGATGATTCAGTTGTGAAGTTCTCATTTGAGAAATGAGCAAGAATCAAATAATGGAATTAAATTCGTTACTGTGTATGCTTTACTTTGTTAGTTATTTTAGTCAAGTAAGAAAACATGGGCGGTCATTGTTGAACATCAAATGGTAGCTGGGCCAGAGTATATTTAAGTATTGATTTAGTTGTTAATTTTAGTTGGGTGCAAAGATGCAGATAGTGATAAAACTAAAACCATAATTTTGTATTAAATAGGTGATGAAGTACTAGAATAAAACAGAGACCATACACGAATAACATGTTTGGGAGGAGACAATAATAACAATCTTATCACTTTATCACATGTGACATTAGCCTAGTATGTATGTCGAACATCACTCTTACATGCTAATCAGCTTCAAGCCAAAATACCCTATTAGTAAACTCTCCACTCAACCGCACCGATAAAAATTTATATGCAACTCTTTCAATCTCCTTGAAACCTATTGTCCCCATGTTGCTCAATATGACATTCTTCAGTGCATCTAGAGAATCAACACGTAAATACGTAATATCACAATCGAATTACCCTCAAATATCACACCTTTCTCACAATTTTTTATTATTCTATTGGGATAAATTACTACAAAAAAGAACTGATTATTATCCATGTGCATGTAAAGAAAAAGTATAAAGACTTAGAGTTTTTTTTTTTTAAAAGTAAGAGCTCAACACAAAAGTGGAGCAGTGTAATACAAATACAAGAACAATAAAAGCATAACAACTCCTATGTCATCTCCGGCATAGCCATCAACAACATGAGTTATTTGCAACACCATTCTGTAGCACATGAGAATGATTGCTCCACACACTCGCCAATCTCTGTTGTCTTGCAGTGAAATATGGCATCATTCCTGTGTAACCAAATCATCCATATAATTGAGAAGAATCCAACTAGCCAATACTTGTGCCTCTCTTTTCTCATGGGCACGGATCTCTGATGAACGGATTATTGACGGTTTAGAATTTCACAAATGAATTCTCGTTGCAAGTATAGTTTCTAAACCAATCACTAATCCTTTCAGGGCATTTTGTCCCCTTTATTGCTTCTCTCTCTTTTTTTTTTCTTTTTTTTCTATATACATCTTTTTTCTTTTCTTTTCATCATATTTTTTTTTCTTTATATATATATATTTCTTTTCTTTTTCTCTTTCAAACTAAATACGAGAACATCAATGCATAAGGTCTCTACATTTAATCAATACATGAATATGTGCCCAATTCCTAAACATAAAAGTGTACTGCCTCTTTTTATCCCATCCACTGTTCCCAAGCCTCACCAACTTTGAATAATAAAACACTCTCACTAGCCTAGGTCAATCAAGGATCCAAACAAGGACTTTTCATTGGTTTTCCGCCTTAGGCTTGTAATGTGCTAAAATAAGAATAAGTTGGTTAAGCATAGGCTCAAAGTTGGCTAACAATGGAGAGTAAAAAGGTTGGCTATTTGGGTAAGTGGCTAATGAAAGAATGGCCTCAATCATACAAATGCATGAATACAAGAAATAAATGGACATATAGAATCAAGCAAATCAAGGATCACACTCATAGAAAGGGAACAATTGCACACAAAAATGGAAAATAAGTGATTATAAAATGTAACCACTTCAATAGGCTCAAGTCTCACAAGCTTGTGTTCTCAATTCAATACATGCTTCACAAGGTATGAAATTCAAGCAAGTTTCAAAAATTCTTTTTCAATCAATTGGGTTAATGCCCTATATTTAAACTCCTTGAAAAACCTCAATGTTTGACTAAGCATTGTTGTGATTGAAAAATTCAAAAATTTTCCTTAGTTTACCCTTTTCTTTTTCACTCAAAACCAATTTCTTATGCAAAAAGGGTGACTAAGTTTCACTTAAAACATGATTTCTAATCACAACCACAAAATAAAAAGAAGAATATACAAAAGAAGATATGCAAAAATGTATAAAGAAAAAGTCCAACTAAAATATGGAATCTATCATCCAAAATATCTAAAAATACCCAAAAGCATCAAGATATCTAAAATCCAAAATAAGCAATAAAAGTATCCAAAGCAAATCGATATCTAGAGAGCCGAAGCTCACAGTAGAGATTGGGGAATTTGTCTGGATTGGTAGAAGGCAACTGCTGATTCTCTTTATCCTCGTCATGCAATGGATTCTTAGCATAGTTCTTGTAGATGGAAGGAATGGAGGGGGTAGACTGTTTTCTCTTCTTAGAGGCGGTGGCTATGGCTTTGCCTTTATCCGACATCCTGAAAAATATGATAGAATATATAAAACATTTAGCATGTAACAAAGAAGGCATGTTCAGGATACAATTATCAAAGAGCAATCATGATGTTGCGCTGAATATGTAAAAGTGAACAGGTAAGCATAAGTGAATGAACCAAGACTGTAATCTTCATTAAAGGCAACATCTCATATTCAAAAGGCAATAATATCATCATATTTTTTAAAGAATTGTTAAAGAGGGTTAAAGGTGAGTGGAAGTGAAACGGTTAAGGGATTAGTAAGTTAGAAAAGTGGATTAGTGATATGATGATATATAGGCTCAATTTGAACGAGAAGTTGCGGTTCATGTTCACAATGATTGTGCAAATCCGGGAAGTCAAAAAGGAAACGGAAATGTGCCCAAAACTGAAGTAAAGATCAAGATGAAACTAATTTCCTTGAAAATCGGACAGCATTCCGGCTTAAAATTGGATGTTCCCGGATAGCAAAATAGCACAATTAGCACAAAAATTGACATCAATCACGCACAATTAGCACAGCAGCAAACCGATACTATTTGGCAACACATATTGCATGGAATATCAAACCAAAACCAACATACCGTACCCAAGGAAACAAGCAGCAGATATGCACATACGGAGCAATTATCAGGCCTAGAATCCTCTATCCAGCCCTAGCTACCTAGCAGCAATTATATCTATCTAACCTAACATACAAAATTTGAATTTAGCTAACTAACATGCAATTCCAGGAACTAACATAAATGAACAAATAAAAAGGAAAAAGAGAAGAAGAAGAAGATGGAGGTTGGGGAAATGGGGTGCGCGACTGCGCAGTGTGCATCGCGTGCTAGGGTTATCCCTATTTTTGAATCGGCGCGCGCGCGCACCTTGCGCGTCCGCGTCCATTGAAAAAAAACGTGGGCCCTACGCGTGCGCGTACAACGCGCTTAAACGGGGGTGAGCAAAATAGGGAAGGACGCATGCGCGTACCGTGCGCGCACGCATGCATGGAGTTGGGCTAGGGGCTTAGAGTTGGCCCAACTCAGGCCTAACTCTCTGGAGAATGGCCTGGGAGTCGCGCCACTAGATTTGCGCGCACGCGGCACGTACGCGTCCGCGTACATTGAGGTGAATGGAGATCCACGCGTGAGCGTGCAATGCGCGCTAACGTGGGGTGGCATATTAGGCAGGAGCGCGTGCGCGTATCTTGCGCGCACGCGTACATGAGATTGGGCCTGAGGCTTAGAATGGGCTTGAGGCATGCCCAACTCTCTGGTCCGTGGCCCTGGGTGATGCTAATACGCATCGACGCGCACGCGCACTGGGCGCGTTCGCGTGAGCTGCTTGATCTTATTGGATGGGTGCGGAGGCGTGAAGTGCGCCAACGCGTGAACAGCGAGGGGTGCGGACGCGTACAGCGTGTGTTCGCGTGAGTGGAGTTGAGCTGGGGGCTTAAAAGAGGCCCAGATCCAGCGCAACTCGCTGGAAATTGGCCCAGAAGTTCTAGCAGCGAGTCGACGCGTACGCGGCAGATGCGCGTACGCATGCGTTTCCCTATAGCTTTATAGGCACGCACGCGTGTGGTGCGCGTCAGCGTGGAATGAATTGGGCTCGAGGCACAAGGCTGGCCTAAGAGAGGCCCAACTCTCTGGAAAATGGGTGATGATGTGTCCTCTCAGGGGCGCGTGCGCGTACGCTGTGCGCGCGCGTCCCCCCTCCCTTTTTTTTTTTTTTAAGCAGAAAAATTATGCCCAGGAGCTCCCTAGACTACTTACAGCTCTTTATTCAATCAACCATCACACAATTTGCAAAAATGTAATTTGACATTATTCATCTACTACGAAACACAACATACATGTGACTAGGCTAACAATTGAGTTGTACAAACAAAGTATGTGAAACATCTACCTACAATGGTAACTCAAATCACTTATTAGGCAAATTTAAAAGAGAATGGAAAGAGTTTACCATGGTGGGGTGTCTCCCACCTAGCACTTTTAGTTTAAGTCCTTAAGTTGGACATTTTGAGATGCTTATTGTCATGGTGGCTTATGTTTGTACTCATCCTTGAATCTCCAAGGATCTTTGCTCCTCAATTGGTTGACAGAATTTCCAACCCTTTTCATCAAGCTTGGGCAAAGTTCTACACAAGATATGAGTCCCCATAATTGGTCTTCACGTAGCGAACCGGATCCCATATCTTGTCTTCACACCCATCCGTTAGTTGAGTTTCATGGTTTTGTCGGATGAGCGGTTGACATAAAGGTGATTGACACAGAGAATTCTCTTTACTCCACCAATGCTTCCTCCTAGATCCATATAAAGCAATCCGTGTCCTGACATCATCCCTATACCTTGAGGCCTTGGCCTTGATAAGCTTAACACCTATTTTCCAACCTATTTCTTGATAAACCGCTTCCAAGTTTCCAACGATGATATGTCTTGGAGATTGCGCGCCCTTCTCAACATCAATATCAAGCTTCTTGGAAGAGTTCTCCATGATGCTACATTCCCATGGACTTTCAATATCTCCGAGATCTTCAACCACTTCTCCCCTTTCTTCAATGATCATAGGCTTCTCCAATTGTTCCAACACAAAATTTGACTCCTCCTTTTCCACCGAATTTTCCAATTTCTCTTTCATGCTTTGCTCTTCTTTTGACTTTTCACGTGTGGTTACGGAAGTACCTTGAGTATTCAAGCATTGGTGGGCTAAAATGTGCACCACCTTGGTCAAATTGGTCACAAACTCAAGTGTATCCCGTTTCATGGCCTCTTGTCCTTGGAGTAACAAAGTGAGAGGATCGTCTATTGGGGCTTGGGGTGAATAGGAAGGTTCATTATTTTGGAGGGAGGGTTCATGGTAGGAAGGTGGTTCTTCTTGGTAAAGGTATGGAGATGATGAGTATTGAGGTGGTTCTTGGGAGTAATCTTGATATGGTTGTGGTGATTCTAGAGGTTCTTGCTCATAATGGCCATAAAAATATGGTGTGGATGATTGGTTATATGATGGATATGGATCATAGGGTGGTGCTTGGTGATGAAAGGCTTGTAAGAATGGTTGAGGTTCATGTTGAGGGTGAGAGTCATAGGCATATGGTGGTGGTGCTTGGAAGTCACAAGGTGATTCACCATAGCCATTGGATTGGTATGCATCATAGAATGGCTCTTCTTCATAGTGCCTTGGTGGGGGTTGTTGCCATAAAGATTGATCATATGCATATGGCTCCTACCACCTTTGGTCATCCCATTCTTGATACACATCTTCATTATAGTCCTCATTTCCTACAATATGTTGATAACCAAACTCATAGCCAAGGTGAGAATTCATGATAGCAAGAAGAAAATGAAAACAAAATCAAATAAGAAACAAGAAAATTAAATCCTAAAACTAGCAAGAGCTAACAAAAGCAAACATATTCAC
The DNA here is from genome assembly GCF_000816755.2 of Arachis ipaensis. Taxonomy (NCBI): domain Eukaryota; kingdom Viridiplantae; phylum Streptophyta; class Magnoliopsida; order Fabales; family Fabaceae; genus Arachis; species Arachis ipaensis. The sequence goes on along the minus strand of NC_029787.2, from coordinate 38,667,339 downwards.
ACTATTCACATATATACAATAACCAATAACATAACACCATTGCAATCCCCGGCAACGGCGCCATTTTGATGAACGGATTATTGACGGTTTAGAATTTCACAAATGAATTCTCGTTGCAAGTATAGTTTCTAAACCAATCACTAATCCTTTCATACAAAAAGTTGTTTGTACGTGCGCGCATGGTACGCGTGCGCGTCCCTGGTCGATTCTGCAATGTGCGCGCGAGCGCCTTGTGCGCGTGCATGGCTGACTTGCTTCTTTGACTTTTTATGCTTCTCTCCACTTGTATGCTTCCTTCCTTGCTTCCTTTGATCCATGCCTAGCCTATTTCAATCCTGGAATTACTAGCAAACACCTCAAGGCATCTTATGGAATCAAAGAAGAACTAGAATTCATCAAAATAAGGCTTAACAAGCATGTTTTTACACTTAAGCACAAATATGGGAGAGATAACAAAATCATGCTAATTCCTAGGCTAAATGTGACAAAAGGTTATCAAAATACTCTAAATTCAATGCAAAACAAACCGTCAAATTGGGGTTTGTCAATCTCCAACTCTTAAAATGCTCTTTCAACGTACCAGGCACAATCCACGCCTGTCCAAACGCCGAGATCCAAGCACACCACACCTGCCAAGAGTACTCACATGTAATACATAAGTGTTGTATATTTTCAACATCTTTCTTACACAACACGCACACCACATCATTCTGTTGTAGGATTCCCAGTCTACTTAGCCGATCCTTTGTGTTGACCCGGCCTACCAAAACAAATCACGCGAATAACTCCACTCGAGGCGAAACTAGACCTTTCCAAATCTCCTTTGTGAATCTGAACCTCAGGAGCTCCTCATCCAAAGTCTCTTCCTGCAAAATCTGCATAAATGAATTAGTAGAATAAACGCCTTCCTTATCAAATTTCCACACCACTCTGTCTTGCACATCTGCTATCAATCTAACAGATTGCAAGATGTGAAATAGTTGGTTTAAAGTATCTGTCTCCCATTGTCGTAATTCTCTTCTCCACTGGAAGTGCCAAACTCACTCTATCCCATCCCAAAACCCACAATCCCCTATTACTGAACCTCTCTGGTTTGAAATCAAGAAGAGTCGCGGAAAGGAGTCTTTTAGCTTTCCCACTTGTAGCCATGTATCCTCCCAAAATCTGGTGGATCTTCCATCTCCTACTTCCATAGCCAGGCCATCAATCATTTTCTGCTTGACATGTTGCTCCCTAATTTGCACTTGACATATGTCTTTCCACGGAACCCCCCTCTTCGGTAAAGTCTGAGTTGACAACAAGTGATTTGAGTTCAAGCTATTGCAGGAACATACAATCTTCTTCCAAAGAGGACATTCCTCCTTAAAGAACCGCCACCACCATTTAAACAGTAAAGCGGAGTTACGGACCACAGCATCACCCACCCCCAAAAGAACCTCCTCTGCAAGGATATAATTCTCCGTGCAACCGCATTAGGCATCTTGTATAGATTCAGGTAATAAATAGGCAGGCTGTTAATTACTGACTTAATAAGTATTAGCTTACCAGCCTTACTAATGATCTTTGCTTTCCACATGCTGAGTTTTTCTTCCACCTTATCTATAACCGGCTTCCAAGTTTTTACCAACCACGGATTTGCTCCTAAACTGATGCCAATGTACCTCACCGGTAGAGCTGCCTCTTGACAACCTAGTAGCCGGCACATCCTGTTAACCCACTCCTGGCTGCAATTCACTGGTCTCAAGTTAGACTTCTCAAAGTTAATGCTCAACCCAGATATCATTTCAAAGCACCTCAGAAGCCTCTTATAGTTCCTCCGTGTCTCCTCCTCGTCTGGTGGGCAGAAAAGTATAATGTCATCAGCAAATTGTAAGTGTGATAACTCTATATTATCCCTACCAACTAAGAGTGGAGATATCCGACCATTCCTAACTGCCTCCCCGATCATCCTGTTCAACACATCCACCACCAAAACAAACAAGAACGACGATAAAGGGTCGCCTTGACGTAGTCCCCTCTCCATTTTGAAAGGTTTCGATGGTGATCCATTAACTAGAATAGAGATAGAAGCCGAAGTAACACACTCCCTAATCCACGCCCTCCATTTTCTTCCGAAGCCCATCTTCTCCAGCACAATATCAACAAAGTACCATTTGACTCTATCATAGGCTTTTTGGAAGTCCAGTTTAATAATCGCTGATTCTTTCTTTTTCAGTTTCAACCATTGCATGGTTTCACAAGCAATTAAAGCACCATCATGTATCTTTCTCCCCTTCACAAAAGCACTCTGTGATTCTCCGACTAAGCCTGGCATAACCCTCCTCATTCTTCGTGTCAACAATTTAGAAATAACCTTATAGACACACCCAACCATACTGATGGGTCTGAGATCTTTTATCTCCTTAGCCCCAAAAAATTTCGGAGCCAACACTACCCATGTGATATTAGCATCTGCTGGTAATCGTGCTGTCTCAAAGAAAACCATCACAGCTACAGTGAACTTCGTTCCTATCTCGTTCCAGTACTTAGAGTTAAAAGATGGATGTAGTGTGATTAATGATGAAGCTAGCAAGCTCCTTATATAGAGGGTTATTTTTTGGATATAGTCATCTAGGATGCAGAGACACCTAGTTCATTAGACATGTATCTCGAATACGGTGACCACATTTTGTGTCTCTAACTATATCTCGAGTACTGTGACCCTGTTTACGTGTCTGAATATATCTTAGTTACTGTGATCCTGTTCAAAATACGACTATATATTAGATACCGAGTACCCGTTTTTAGTTATGCGTCACATCCCGACTTCACCCAGGATATATTCAACTTTGATAGTCTCATTTCCTGGGTACTCAGTCATGGGGATATGAGTTTAATGAAATTTGGATCATAGCACCCAAGATATGACATGTTGTATATATCAATAAATACACTGTGGTTTATGTATTTTGGTAAATAATATATTATTTATTTTAAATAAAAAATCCTATAAACTTGTTAACCATCCTAATCAAGAATTTGATAACCCCTGTATCATCTGTAAAGTTGTACATTTTGTTCCCCTCAAAAGACACAATTTAAGCCTATCGCAGGTAAAATTATTCCTGCACAGAAGCACGATGTCCTTAGGATTTGTCACGCGTCCTTCTACATGTGCAGGGACGGACTTAGGGGGGAGTGGAGGCCTTGGCCCGCCCCCGCCCCTCCA
>NC_029787.2:38662494-38664066 GCF_000816755.2 Arachis ipaensis | reverse complement strand
ATATTCTTTAAATAAATAATAATAAGTTATTAAGTATATAAAATTATTATATATTATATAATGTTATTTTTTGTTTGAAAAATATATTTAGTATTTAGTCTAATATAAATAAGAGTCCAGTCCAAATATTAATGATCTTTAATATCTAAAAAGTAAGTAAAATAATAGAACGATTTTATCCAAATGATTTCAATAACCAAGAGAAATTTGACACTAGAATGCAAGCTCAATATTATAAATTTGATTGTTCCTAATCATGTTGAATTAAGTAACTTGTGCATAATTTTTGAGTTATGTCAAGGATTAACAAAGACAGGAAAGTCTTTAATGTATTATTTGATTGATAATTTGATTCGCTTAGTATTAACTCTTCCTGTTTCAACTGCTACAACTGATAGATCTCTTTTAGCTATGAATATTGTAAAGAATAGACTCGGAAATAAAATGAAAGATGAATTTCTTGTTAATTATCTTTTGATTTACATTGGAAAGAAAATTATTGAAAGATTTAACACAAATTCTATTATCAATAAATTTTATAATATGAAGAATCAACATGCACCATTTCATTGGTAAAAAATAAGGTAAATGACAAACAATTCAAATGGCATTCAATATTACATGATAGTCCTAAAGACAAAAATGTTACATGCATGTCTAATTTTGAAAATGTAACTATATAAATCTAAACTAATCAATTCAATTTACATTTTCTCTATATAAATCAATCAATTGGATTCAATTTAGCTAAGGAAGTGGTAAATCAAAATAGATAGATTCAATTTACTAAAAGAGAAACTTTCAGGATGTAAATTGAAGTAGCTAGTTTCAATTTACTACATTTGATACCCTAGTAGGTAAATCAAAGCTTAACGTATACAAATTAGTAGGACTCGCAATGGCTAATGAAGATAGTTTTTTAGTTTTTGTGTACTATAGAGGGACGATTAAGAAAAAATACGAGAGAATAAAATTTACTGATAAGGATCAGTTGAGTGTTTTTATTCCAAAAACTAGGATTGCATGGCATGAAATAGGTGGAAAAGTTATTTTATAGGTGATAGACAGTGATGAAGATTTGCAAGTTTTGTTTCACTATTGTTGTCGGTTTCTTGAAGTGAGAACCCATGAGCTATTGTCTAAGTTTGGAGCTGTGATTTAGGAGGATCGAATCCGAATCATCAATCTTTAGTAATGCCATGAGCCTCTAGTTTAATGCGTGTTGGTACCTCTTCGTCTGTGCTTGTCATTGCACCTGAGGCAGTTTTGGTAGCATCTCCGTCCTTCTCAGCTGATCTTAACCGTGATGCTGATGGATAAATAGGTGATAATCGACCTTTTGGTCAACTTGCAATGGCCGGTACTCCTGTTATGATCCCGGTTTTTGGGGAGGGTGGAGAACCAGATGCTGTCGAATATGTACTGCGAGATGATGATGATGATGATGATGATGATGATGATGATGATGATGATGATGTGGAATCCACCATGATTGATGAGGATAGCGATGATGATCTAGAGGGAAGTATTTCAGTTGGGTGTGGTAGAGCATCTAGTTCGGGAACTCAACAG
>NC_029787.2:38660399-38662433 GCF_000816755.2 Arachis ipaensis | reverse complement strand
AACAGGGGTTATCGAATGTAGCATATGAATTTGGGGCCAGAGTTACAGGATACAACAGGTCTTAAGCGTAAAGACTTATAGCATCCGCTGTGAGATTGAGTACAAAGTGTTGGAATCTGATCATATCAAGTACCATGGAAAGTGTAAGGAGTTTGAAAACGGCTACACATGGTTGATTCGGGTCACTCTTCGCCGGTGAAAGGGATCTGAGAGGTAAGAAGGTATAATGGACCTCATACATGTTTGACCACGTCGATATCTAGTGATCATAGGATGCTTGATTATCCTGTTATATATGCTTTCATCTCTGCCTCTCCCTCCACATCGACCTCTACCTCGACCACCACCCCTCCCTCCCTGTTGACTGTGACCCCTAGCTCGTCTATGGTCTCGACCCCTCCTCTACATTGCATCAATCGCATCCTTGAGCCACCTCCACTCACGTGCACTCGCTCGTGTCCCAACACGACATCTTTGCTCAACACGACACCTGTCTGGAACATCAAGAACCTGCCCTGGACCTCTGTGTTACCTCTGTCAGGATTGCAACTTCTCTAGGGTCACCGAGGAAGAGCTTAGGCGACAAGAATCTCCTTCCATGCTCATGCTAGCACTCCAAGTACGCCTGTGACACTTTTGGGTTTGGAACGACATTAAATCGTAACACATGCTGGGCCCTGTGAGTCCAATAGAGGTGGCAAGTTTGTAACGTACTCGAAAATCACTGATCATAGCCTTTGCCATCATTCGACATAAAAAAATCAATGTTGAGTGTGGCACGAGGTCGATGCTATACTCCACCAAACTGTGGTAGCACCCTATCCACCTGATGTCACTATCACAGCAAAATAGATCAATGCCGTAATAGCCCTCCATAACGCTATATGCTGAGACTCTAGTATCTCGGGATACAGTATTTGAACAACCTCTCATGAGTTATAAAGCATCCACGTGAACTGTTAAAGAGAAATGATTGATGAAGGTCGTAAATAAAAAATAAAAAGTTATATAACTTAACAATAATAACCTGAAAGCTAAAATACTCACATCCCTGCCTTGAAGTAAATCTATCTTGAGCCTCCAATGCGTGACTCTAGGCCATTTCTCGCTCAATGTTGGCTGATATGCTGACCACCTGCCACCCGATACATTAGCTCATCAACAGCCATATACGGAAAATATATTAATCAGCAAAACATATTTAAACATAAACACCTCGATGCCAACGGCCAATGAAATGTGTCAAACCCATCAGACCTGAAATCTGAGAAACGCCAAAAGATCCATGACTGAAGGAGATGCAATGGACCAGCCAACTTAATGATGTTCTTGTTGGCCATAGCACCTACATCAATATAACCCCAAAAGAGCAGCGGATCCCCAGCTATATCTGCCCATATCCTCTAACCTAGCTACGTACGGTAACCACCGGATATGAAAACGTGTACCAAACTTGTCCCTAAAGAGCTGAGTTGATAACAACATCATCATGTACGCTCTCGTATACCTCCTAACTATATCCTCGTCTCCGCCGTGAGAAAACTCACTAAATGTATCCTACATCCAAGTGCACTTCACAATAAACTTGTTGATGTAGCCCGTAGGAGGTAAGACACCCAATAGGACCTCGAACCAAGTCCATGCAGGTCGGCCACCCTTAATGCATCTCTCAAAGTCCCTCAGACATCCACTAACATACTCACAGTCGATCGGGAGGCCTAACTAGTACGCGTAATCGTGCACTCCCCGTATGGCATATGAAAGGTATGCGTCTTCGAACGTCATCTCTCCACAAATGCATTGACAAGCGGCTCATCCCACAAAAACCAGTGTTTGTTCATCCTTGCAAGATGGTATAAACCGATCATCTGCAAGTACGATATAGTCCTATCGCCAAGGACATACCATGTTGCCTCCTCATGCTGGTAATATATCGGGTGGGATATATAATGATAAATTTTTTTCTAAAAACCATAATAATTAACAAAATAATACATTAAACGAATATTAAATTATGCATGTCCTTTCGACAAT
>NC_029787.2:38643284-38660351 GCF_000816755.2 Arachis ipaensis | reverse complement strand
TCAGTGACACTTTTAACTTAAAATAAATCATAATTAAACTTTTAGTTACTAAATATTCTAACATTTATAACATATAAATCCTAACAAAACCTCTGATTACTATTCTAACTAACATTTATAATAATTATTCTAAGTAACATTTGTAGTTTTAAAATTCTAACAAACTACTAAATTACTACTCTAACTAACATTTATAATTTAAAAATTCTAACTAACGTTTATAATCAAATACTCTAAGCGACTTAATATTGATAACATTTCTAAACTATCTTGAACAAAATGTTTTTTTTTCACTTACCTCTTCATTGATGCTACCAGTAATATGGGCAACTCCGTCCAACTGGTAAATATGATCCGGGTTATTTTTCATGTCCGCAATTTTGAATCTTGTGCTATGACATCACTTTTCTCTCATCCGGGTTATTTTTCATGTCCGCAATTTTGAATCTTGTGCTATGACATCACTTTTCTCTCGTGTGGGTCGCGGGAGGGGGGTGTGTTGTGATTTATAATTCGAAACAAATAAATTCGAATTATATGTATGTGTATACTAATAGTAAATCGAATCTACCTAATTCGATTTACCTTGGCCTCCTTTTCCTATAAATAAAATTCAATTATTTTCATTTACTATGGGCCTTAAATCGAATATCTTTGCTTCGATTTACCATGGACAAACCGAAATCAAAGCGTTTTCTTACTAAATTGAAGCTAGTTAATTCGATTTACCATTATCCATGCTAATTTGAATTCATTTAATTCGATTTACATTGAGAAAGTGTAAATCAAATCTAGTTGATTCGAGTGTAAATCAAATCTAGTTGATTCGATTTACATTGATATGCAAACGAGACATTCATGTAATTTGTTTAGATTTAGGACATTGGTATAATATTGAAATCCATACTATTTGTTTATGTGAATTACCCTAAAAAATACACCTTTTTTATACTTCAAAATATATTCTCTATCAGTATATTTTTGTAATACATCTTATATTATATAATTTATTTAATATTATTTATGTTATTAACCCTCATAATAATATTTCTGGATCGTACGTGTTGAAAATTTTTTCATTCTACACCGTAGAATTGGCCTAATGTTAATATAGCTCAATTCTTAAATAAGGGCTTCAAAACTTAATAATATTTTCCTTGTTTCCTCATGATCCCAAACAAGGTGCATGAACAGAATAATATAGTTTACTTCTTTCTTTTCAAAACGGTGAAATGCAATTGAGGTATAGTTTAAAGGGAGTAAATTGTACTTAACCACAACAAAATTCAGAAAAGGAATCAAAATAGAAAGCAAGAATGATCAGAAATCAGAATCGAACAATAAAGTAAAAATCATAACATCCTCATCGGTTCAAGCATTAGTCAAAACAACAAAGATTCTTTTCAAACCAAAACTTGAAGAACGAAAATAACATCTTATCCTTAATGATTTTATAATACTAATGACCATATAACAAAAAAGTAAATTAATTCATCCTTCTAATAAGCTCATTTATGTAAGCTTCCCTGTTACCTGCGTCACCTCCTTCTGACATAATGATTCCTTTTCTTCTTCAAACCACCCAATGGAGCCTTCAATTTGAAGGGCCATAGGAAGTTGTTTGCTTCTCTGAAGTGAGGACCAACTGTCATTATCTCGTGGATCAGATCTTCAACGCATATAATTCCGTGCTTCCCCAATGTCTAACTTGAATATTTTGATCATATAAGGGCAATTGAACATATCATTACAACAACAATCACTGAATTTGTTTCCTTTTTCCGTCACCATCATGGTTTAACACCATTGGATCAATGTACAAGTATATGAAGAGATTGAAAGAAAAGTGACAATTACATATAAAAGAGATTGAAGGGAACATAAATCATACACCAGACTCACCTGTTCAATGATGGAGTTGTCTGTCAAAGCAATTCTCTGCTTATCAACTTTTCCATAGCCTCTCTTGTAAATTAATTCTCTAACACTCTTCAGATTGGGATACCTGAAATATCAATTTTGAATGCTTTAAGAAGGCATTATGCAGGTAAGCGACTCAAGATGATGTGGTCTCTGAATATGTGAAATTCGCATACCCGTATGTAACATACGGCTCTACCCTGTGCAGCATATTCATGGTTGCTTTGTTAACCTTGAGGAATACACCATTAAAGATCTGAAGCCAAAAGAACTTGAAATAAGGCTATACCCTAATACCACAAGTACATAGTGTATAAATATAAGATACACCACAATTAAGAGCATAATTTGGGGGAGAATAAGTTGTGAAAGAAAATTAACATAACTTTGAATTTTATGTTGTGACTAATATTGGTGGCCTTGAAACATTGCGCATATTACTGAATACAAAAGACAACAATTTGTGCACAATCAAAAGAATAATGTTTTCTAATCATTACCTTCCAAAGTGAGGTTTTTCTACCAAGTAGATCAGAATACATGAAATTTGCCAAAAACAAATGCTTTTCGAGAATGACAAAAAATGACCAGACAAATATAACCTATTCCAATTTAAATACATAGCTTCTCTATAACAGCAAATGAACCAACAAAACAGATCGAGACAGCACTTAAGAACAGACTTGGTAACTATAGCATAGTTGAAGGGTCCAAAAATCATTCGTGGCCAAAGCTGATATGCCAGTATCAATGGCATAGTAGTGGAGAAACACATTGCATGCATGGCAGCACACACATAAACATAGTAGTTTAAATCATCACAATAGATTTACCTGCCTCAACCGCAAGAGCTGCAAAATCTTCCTTATCTTAGGGTGCATAGCATTGATACTGCCATCATACAATGAACAACAATGAAGCTTGTATAAAACACTTTAGATAATTTGGTATTAAAATAACTAATAATTCTAAATGAAAAGAAAGATAATTACCCACGGATCCTGATGATGAATAAGAGTTTAGCTTCAGGATCGACATAAAAGCCTCCTTTAAGAAGAAAATGTAATTAGGGATTGAAAAGAGTGAATTGAGAAAGCAAAAAATGAAAATGCAATTGGTTGTGTTGAACCTGCTGAGCGTATTCCTTAGAGTCTGTTAAAAATCAACTTGCGAGTTTGGAAGCTGGTTTTCTTAGCGGCTTGGAGCTGTTGGGTTTTGGCGAGGGCCCACTCCTCGCTCCTCTTCTACAGATTCTGGAACCACGGCTTTCACTTCCGCCTTCGACATCTTCCTTCTACCATTCACGCTAGGTTTTGCTGAAGCTAGGACTTTTTCTTATCAGGAACATGAGCTTTTTTGTTACCACAAAACTGGGTTTTTCCTCTTTTTCTGCAAATTAATCTTTTATCTTTCCTGGCCAAAAAATAAATATTATTACTCATTAAAATGGATTATATTTCTAAAGGTTAATTTTTATATAAATTGAGAGAATAATTTTAATTTCTTTTCTAAAATATAGAAATGATAGGGACTAATTTTTCAATTCCTCAAGTTTGGAGTTAACTCATCTAATTAACTTAGAGAAATGATTTCAATAAAATTATAATGTGCCGAAATTTATAGCGTTGCCGCTAGAAGGAGTAGCACGTAGAACTGCAAAACCAAAAAGTAAGCCTCTTAAAAATGATTATGCACATCTCTAAAGAGAAGGATTCCATTGCATCGTTTTTGTCTCCAGGGAGAAGTGGATAATCTCAGTCACATAAGTTTTGTTACAACATCAAATCTTAAGTTTTGTCAATCTTCAAATTAAAGACTAAAAAATACTACATGCACACTAAAAATCAACTAATATGTACTATTTTATTCATTTTCAATGTGTATTTTTATATTTTAAACATATATTGTATACAGATAATTTATTTTTAGTGTACACTTGAAATAGTCATTAGAAAATATCCTTAATTTTGTTTTCATGATAGCCAGATCTTTAATGGTGTATTCCCCTCAAGATTAACAAATTAAAGCTTCAAAGCAACCTTGAATATGCTGCACAGGTTAGAGCCTTACCTTTCATATGCATATGCGAAATTTCACATATCTAAAGACCATATTCTTGTTATGCTACAAAGCAACCTTGAATATGCTGCACAGGTTAGAGCCTTACATTAATTTTGGTTGGTCAAGTAATTAATTCACTCATTCATGTGAAGAATTGTTGATTTTAAATGTCGTTTTAATTTGTGCATGCAGATGAGAAAGTAAATGTTTGATTCTCTCTAGTAAGATTTGCATTTCAAGGAATGTAGTCAATATTTTTCTTATTCTCTCCCCAGCATTCTAAGTATGATTCCATAGATAATTCAGTTGTCCCCTGTATTGATAAAACACTCGAATGTTACCACTACCCCTTCACTTCCTGACACTAATTCCTCTTCTACTGCTGATTTACCCTCCCGCCAATTACCAAAATTTGGCCTACACTGTAACAACTCAAAATCCTGAAGAACCACCACTTAAAGACAGTTTCTATAGCTCTTCAATCTCCTAAGTGGCTGCAAGGCATGAAAGAAGAGTATAAAAAGCATTGATTAATACTAATACAGTAGTAATACTTGGCAATATAGGTAGTAGATAGGGGTTTCTACAATCTACAATAAAAAAGATGGAGCTGTCCAAACTCCAAAAGGACAAGACAGACTTGTAGCCAACACCCAACAGGTTCCAAAAGGCTCAAGGAATTGGTCTTGAACAATTGTTTTGTCCAGTCATTCCGCTTGTTATTATTAGACTAATTTTGATAATTGCTTTGAGCAAAGGCTGGATAATTTCAACAAAGCATTTCTAAATGCTGATTTATATCATAGAATTTTTATGACAAAGCCAAAAGGCTTTACTAAGGAGCTGTTACTCTAGTTTATAAATTGAACAAAAGTTTCTCTCTAAACTAAAACTAGTCTCAAGAAAGTGACTTTAAAACTTTGACTTTTATAACACCAAATTAGATACATTTGTTAAGAACGTCCAACATATATATGTTGTGCAATATATAATATAATATAATATTATCTGAAATCTCTTAAATTATGTGTAACTTATATCGGATGATTTTTTCGACATCACAAACAACTCACAGGTACAGTTTATGTAATTATGTATCCATTCCAATAATGATAAAAGAAAAATAATTACCCTATAATTTTAAATATTAAAATAAAATTACCTTTTTAAATAATGTGTTTTGAATTAAAAAACATATACCAAATTGAAAGTCTCACCGTTTCATACTATTATCATCCAAAAGTTAAGGCCCCATGTCCTTGTGTGTATTCTAATTTATATACGTGTATAATTGGACATAATTGTGCATAAGAGTATGGCCTTTTATTTTTTCAAATATACTGTTGAATCATTGTCCCTCCATTTAGTGGTTTGCATATTGTTTTTTTTTTTCCCACCATATTCTTCATTCCGTAAATCAAAAACTAATTCGTTACGAACTAAATCTTTATTAAAAGAGTTTATTATTAACTAATAAATCACTCTATATACAAAATTTGAACCTTAGAGACTTAACCAAATTAGTAAAGAACAGGTATTTTGTTGGGTTTAGGTCGGTGATGATGATGCATTTATTGATCATATTGTCTAAAGCTGTGAGATCTATCTACTGTTTAATGCACACAACACATGTGAGGAGGGTCATACTTAGACAATCTGTATCATATATATACTTCCAAAATAAAATAATATAAAAATATTTTATATTAAAAAAACATCAACAATTAAATTAAATATTATATTTTTTTGTCTTGTTAAACATCCAAACCAAGCCTTTTTGGCAAATAAGTTTAACAAAGTTAATCAAAATCCAACAAAAACCAGTTTCATTAGTGAGAGCGTGAATATACATTTCAACTATCTCCACTAACGTAATCATTTGTATTCCACATTCTTCCTCCTCCTCCTTCTTCCGCCTTCTCATCCTCCTTCTTCTTTACGTGCGTGTTTCCTCTCCATCGTCGTTCTTTGATTGCTGTTGTTATCGTTGCGTTTTTCTTTCTTTTTCTTCTCTTCTTTCTGGTGATTTTGCAGCATTACGTGTTTTTTCTTCTTTTTTGTTTGATTTTTTTTCTTGTTAAGAGGGTAAATAAGAAGAATTATAAGAAGGTAAAACAAGAAAGACAAAATGAACATGAAAAGAAGAAGAAGAGGAGTTGATGAGTTTTGAATTATGCAAAATATATATATGAAAATAGCACCAAAATTTTTTAAGCGTGACACAAAAGTTTCTCAATTTTGACACCGAAATTTCTTAACTGTGACACAAATTCTTGTTAAGAGGGTGAAACAAGAATGATGACAATGTGAAAGAAAAAGAGTTTTGAATTGTGAATAACAATAACACAAAAAATTCTTAATTTTGACACTAAAATTTTGCTACAAAAAGACAGAAATGTCTTTTTTAATATTGTATTTTTTCTTCTTATTCTTTTTCTTTCTTTTTTTCTTTATTTTCTGTTGCTCTTACTTCTTTTAGGAGCGTTACTTTTCATATTAGACTTGAATGAACATGTTTGCACTGTATTGCAATTTTATTCAGTTGAATGAATGTAGGTTCATACTTATTGGATTGAATTCTTGCCAAAAATAAAAATAGTACCAAAATTTATTTAAAATAACATCAAAATTTAATTTAAATATAATGATATATAATATAGAATGTAGAAAGTAAATTGCATACTAAAATATCATATTTACTCTATAAAATAAAATAAGATAGCACCAAATTGACACTAGAAGTTTAATAACACGATACAAAAAATATTGAATCTTTCTAAAAAAATATTACACATTCAATGAATTAAATGCTTATCTCATATGTAGAAAAAACACATAAAAATCTAAAAATAACACCAAAGTGTCTTCACTCTGACACCAAAATTTTTAACTAAATAATGTAATAGAACTAAGAACTTATTTCATGAATACTTGAGTTGCATATTAATAAATTTTAATAGAAAAGAGAATAAGTGAAAGAATATGTACATAACACAACAAAATTTAGCAGAACAAGTTCAAAAATTTGAAAGAGAATGAACAATGGCATTTACGTATAAGAAGAAGACGATGTATCTGATATATATAATAACACATAAATTTCTAAAGAATAACACCGAAATGTCTTCACTCTAACACCAAAATTTCCAACTAAATGATGTGATAGATGTAAAACCCCCGAAATTAACAAATAATTAGGCAATAAATTAATTATTAATAAAAAAATTAGAAAATAGAATTTTATAGTTTAATAAGATAGACTTAATTAATCATGAATTTTGATACTAATTTTAAAGGTTTTGATCTAAAATTGAGCTAGACTAAACCGGTCAAACCAAGTCTAAACCGGACCCAAGGCCCAATCCAACAAAAATGAAATGAAGAGCACAACACTTCTTCCTCCCCAAATCAAAGAGGAACACACTGAATGAGGGAAGAACACAAGGAAGAAAACATAAACTCTTGATCTGATTGCAAATCCTTGTAACTTCCAATCCGGAGCTCCGATCATCGTACCGTTTGCGACCACGCGTCTACGCGTCGAGCTCTACAAAGTCCAGTAGTCAATTTGGTAAGAAAATCTCATTTTATCTCAGCCTCTCTTCTCCCTAATTTTCAAAAATTGAGCATGGGTATTGAGATTTGTAATTTGTCTTGGTGTTTTAGGATCAAATTGTCTTGAGAAAATTAGTGAGTCTTGTCCCATTGATGCATGAGTAAGGTAATAACCTTAAACCTCTTATTGATTTGTGAATTTGTAAGCTTGATGGTTGATTATAATGATATGTTGTGGGATTAGATTGAATATTGTTGATTTGGAGTACATTGATGATGTTGGGAGCTTGATTATTGGACCTTGGCGGTTGAAATTCGGTTCGGAGAGGCTTTGGGACTGTGAACTCTTGAGGAACGGTGACCTCGAGGTGTTTTTGGATTTTACGAGGAATCGGCCAAGGTATGTTTTAGTTTCTTGTATGTAATATATAATGTGTCGGAAAATTTAGGCTAAACGACTTCAGATAAGTTGAATCGTATGTTTGATGCATGTTTAGTGGCTTTAGCTAATGCAATGTATGTTGATTTAGATGTGGAAAATTGATGTGTTAGTTAATGATACGAATATGGTGGATAGTTGATGGAACGATGATTTTTAATGAATAATGATGTACTTTGTTGATTGAGTATGAAGTTGTGTTGAATGTGGATTATTAGGGTGAGCTTGATAAAGTTGTATATTAATGTGTAATGGAATGAATGAGAAGGTTGAGGTAATGGTTCGATAGATTTGGGTGCTGTTTAGAAGTATGGAATGTTGGTTTTGAGTTTTGATGTGGGAAAAATAGAGGTTTGAGAATTTTTGTGAAAAGTTTATGTTTGACCAAACTTCGGTGGGTCATAACTTGGCTTCCGGACCCCAAAACCTTTTCAAACTTATTTCATATGAAAATTAGGTCCGTGAAGTTTACACCGTTTGAAGAACAGATGAAAAAAGATTTTTAACGAAAGAGTTATGCGCGTCGGAAGTTGGAGATGTAAAATGTGAAATCTGTATTTTTAGCAGCTTTTTAAGGAAAATGAAAGGGGCGCGTACGTGGGCTTATGGCTGCATACGTGGCCATTCACTTCTATCCACTGCACTCGCGTACGCGGGGAAGTACCACGTATGCGGCATGGGAAAAAGAGGCACGCGGACACATGGCTACGTACGCAGGGCCCTGTTTTTCAGCAAATTGAGTTTTGTGTTTTAAACATGATTTTGAACTTCTAAATCTCTATTTTTACTCTCTAAGACCCTGAAACTTAGTTCTAATCACAAGGAGAGGGGTAAGTTTAGAGAAGAAGTTAACTTAGCAGAGAAGAAATGTTTGAAATAATGAATTATGATTGAGGAAGTGCAGAAATGATGGTTTGTAAATGAATGAGATATGTGACCCCAGATAAGAGGCAGTGATATTTTTCACTTGCTTCAGGAAAGAGATGAGAGAGAAGAATGATGAAAACTGAATTTGATTGTGAAATTGAATGATTATGAATGAATTATAATGATAATGAGATTGAAATTGATTGTGGTATGCCTTTGAGTAAGATGCAGTGGTGTCATTCACTTGCTCCGAGTAAGAGGCGAGAAAGCTGGTTAAGATACAGTGGTGTTATCCACTTGCTCCAGAAAAGAGTTCGAGACTCCAGGTAAGATGCAAGGGTTGAGTTCTGACACCGTTTGCTCCGGGTTGAGAACTGTAACACTACATGGGTAAGAGGCAGGGTAAAGTTGTCCCCTGCTCCAGGTACGCGGGTAAGATGCAAGGGTCGCAGCGTTGTCCCACTTGCTCGGTGTTTGGGTTCTGTCTAGGGTTAGCTACCGGACATATCATGTTTGGCTTTATAACCGACAGATGAGACTCATCAGCCATAGGACAGGCATAGATCACATGCATATGTTTGTTTTGTTTGTTTGTGCATTTAATTGGGTTTGCCTTTGTGAATCAATATGCTATTTATCATACTTGTTACTTGCAATAACTATTCTCTATTTGTGTTTGTGTTTGTCTATTTTGTTTGTGTTTGTGGTTCCACCAGAGTTTGGAGGATTGGAGGAAGGCGAGGAGTTGAGGGTTTAGTTAGAATTTAATTAAGATTTAGAACTTTAGAAAATCTACCCTGTTTCTGGTTCTCAATTTATAAACTTTAAGACTAAAATCTAAGTGTCAGAGTTCTAGGATTGCCTCTGGCTTTTTCAGGACCTTATATCTTATATATGTGGGCACCAATCATGCTGAGAACCTCTGGTTCTCATTCCATACAAATATTGTTGTTTTTCAGATGCAAGTCGGGATGCACCTCGGTGAGCGTTTGAGATCTTTGGCAAGCGTAGTCTATTTTGGGATTTTATATTTTGATATCATATGATGTATTTACGTTATAGAATTCTCCTATATGTATATATAGCTACCTAAGTCCCTCTTAGAGGTCGACGATGGAGAAACAGGTCGTTTATTTTGTATTTTGAGATTCATGTGGGTTATGACTATATGTATGTATATACACACTTATACTTTTACCAGTCTTTACTTCGCGGACTGAGTCAGGAGCTTGCTATTCTGTATTTTAATCCTCCACTTTTTATTGTGTAGTTTACATTTTATTCGGTTATGTAAGAACCGCAATTAATTAGCCACTTAATTAAATTAAATTAATTTTCCAAAATAGGATACAAAAATTTAGAATGTTAATTAGAAAATTTAAATATAATTTTTGGACTCAGTAGATTTTTCTGAGTTGAAAAATGTAATTTTTTGCGAAAAATTGCGTAAAAATGCATACCGGTAAATTAGCCAGCAGTAGCGGCTTGAATCTTTCCGATACTGTGTGAAAGTAGCAAACACTGTAGAAAAACTTAGAAAAATAATTAAAGTTGAAAACCAGGCACTAATTTTAAAGGTTTGGCCCAAAGTTGGGCCAAACGGGCCAAAAACACTAACGAGTTGGACCAGGCCCAAGTTGGGCCAAAGCCCAAACTTATATATAACCACTTAATGAAGCCTTTCAGCCTCATAACACTCCACCAACACAAAATCACAGCTGAGAATTGAGAGGAGAAGAAGGAGAGTGGCACTATTCACATTCACGTTCATTTGCTTGTATCTTGAGTTACGGTGCTCCGATTCACGTGCCGTTTAGGGTTACGTGAAGCTCTCATCGAGTCCGTCATTTCTATCTAAGTATTGCTGGTAAGGAATCATGTTTCACACTTGGTGCGGTATTTGTAACCCACTAACTTACCGGCAAGTGCACCGGGTCGTACCAAGTAATACCTTACGTGAGTAAGGGTCGATCCCACGAGGATTGATGGATTAAGCAACAATAGCGTTTGATAGGATTAGTTAGACAAACAGAAAATAGTGTTGGGAGCTCAAAGACATTAAACAATAGCAAAAATATTAAAGAAGGGCAAGTAATTAAGTTGGGAATAATATATGGAGAGGGCAGTTAAGGCTTCAGAGTTATCTATTTTCTGGATTGACTTTTCTTATTAACTATTTTAATTATGCAAGATTTGATTCATGGCAAACTATTTGTGACTAGACCCTAATTCCTTAGACCTTCCTAGTCTCCTCTAAAATTCATCAACTGCCAATTTCTTGGTCAATTAATTCCAATTAGAAGGTGATGATTAAATTCCAGTTTATATGCCACAAGAATCCTAATTGTCCAAAAATAAAGGGATTATATGTCACGTATCCCGTTAAATACAAACAATTAGAAATTCAAGATAATATGTTTTCAAGCTTATTGTTCAAGTAAAGAGCTTTTCCAAGTTATACAAGAACTCAAATAGAACATGGGTCATACTTCCGTTCCACACAAATTCATAAAATAAAGAACGAAAACAATAATTGAAATATAAATCAAAACATGAATTAAAATAGAAAAATAATATTATCAATCCATACAATAGACAGAGCTCCTAACCTTAACAATGGAGGATTAGTTGCTCATGGAATATGAAATGTAAATTTGTATGGAATAATGTTTTGGAATGTTGTTCTCGAACTACCCTGTTGGGATCCCTTTTATAACTAATCCTAATAATTTAAAAATCAAATTTCTAAAATTAAAATTAAAATAATATCTTTTCCTAAAATAAGATTTGAATTTAAATTTGAATTAATTAACAAGTCTTCAGCTGATGGGTGGGACCACTTGATTTGTCCATTCTGCAGCTTCTAATATGTGATTTCTGGGCTAAGAACTGGGTCAAAACAGCCCAGAAATAGCCTCCAGCGTTTTTCTACATTTTCTGCACGTGGCGCATGTGACGCGTCCGCGTCGTCCATGCGTTCGCGTCATTTGTGCAGATTCCAGTCTACGCGTTTGCGTCAGGCACGCGATCGCGTCATTGTGATTTCCTCCATTCCGCGCGGTCGCGTGAGCCATGCGTCCGCGTCGGTATTCGCTAGTCATCTCCTTGGTTTCTTCTCTTTCTTTGCAGAAACTTCATTAAATCCATCCGAATGCTACCTAAAATAAATAAAATTGCACAAAACTCAAAATAGCATCCATAATGGCTAAAATATAATTAATTCTTAATTAAACTCAACAAATTAAATGCAAATTCATTAGGAAAAGATAGACAAGATGCTCACGCATCAATACTCCCTTTCTCAGCCCTAATGGTTTTCACGTTTTTAGGTTTGAGTTTCGAAGAAGTTTTGTGATTTTGATTGTTTATGGGTGATTTAGCGTTAGAGTATTGTTGTGTTTCGCCCCTATTTCCTTTGGGTAAGGTGAGTTGCTTCAAAACCCTTGTGGTTTGGTATTTTGTGAACCTTAGATATTCATTTTGGGTATATTACTTGTGTATAGCTTAGAATTTATGATTATTGGAGCTTTTGGATTGTGTGTGGTGGCTTGATTGAACTTGAAAACTTGTAAAAGCTTGGTTGAGGTCAAATTTGGTATTTTGCACATATTGAGAATCGGCCAAGGTATGATTTTAGTTTTATCTATGTAATATGTAATATTTATGGACACCTAGGCTAGTAGACCTTAGGATAGGATTGAATTGGTTGGTAATGAGTGTTGATGTATGATGATTTTGATGAATGCATGATTTTGAGAAATGCTGATGTTTATTTATGATGTGGGATTGAAAATGATGATTATGAGTGTTGATAACGGATTATGAAGCTTGTTGATGTTGATAAATATCGAGGATAGTGAAATGATGCCTTGATTTGTAATAATTGGGAATTGGAGGTATGTAAGTGAGAATTTTGGATGAAATTGATGAAATTGCATGTTGATAGGTTGTAGAATGATTGGAGAGTATATGAATATGATTTAGATACATTAGGGCTGGTTTGGATGTAGAGCAAATGGTTTTGAATTGAGAGTTTTGGTAAAAATTGAGTTTTAAGATTTTTTGTAAAAATAGATTTTGGGCCAATTTTTGTGGATCATATCTTGAACTACAGTTTTTGAAATTGATTCAATTTTATATCAACTTTAAAATGGTATAGATTTCGTGGAAATTGGAATTTTGTAGAAAAAGATATGATCGTTGGAAGTTGGTGTCAAAAATCTGAATTTTGTGATGTTGCAGAATTGTGAATTCTGGTTTGTGTGCCCACACATACTATTGTGCGCGTGCTCTGAGTAGGGGCCATGTTTTTACTTGTTCGTACGCACACTTGTGTGCGCACGCACACCCTGTGATTTTCAGAAAACGTGCATACGCACACTCTGGTACGCACGCACGCACATGGATATGCCTACTGTTAAAAGCATTCGCACACTCTGGTGCGCCCGCACACCCTGCGAAATTTACAAGTTGTGCGTACGCACAACATCATGCGTACGCACAAGCTGGGAAAACTCCTCTGGGCGTGCGTACGCACACCCCTATGCGTACGCACACTTCCCTGTTTTTCAATGAAAACCTTGTTTTTAACTATTTTACCTTTCTGCCAAGCTTGTAAACTTCTGTAACGCTAATCTAGGATGTCTTAACTTGTTTTTAGACTTTGAAAAATAGAGAATATAATGAGTGAGTCTAATTAGATATTTTCTAGTAAAAAGTTTAGAAGACGGAGGCTTAGGTTTCTGAAGTTGTGAGTGGACCGTCGGAGTACTATATTGATGATGATTGTGGAAACTTAAGAGCTGATGGTAAACTTGTGAAATTAAGGGATTAACGATGATTATGGCGAGTCGGAGACTCGAAGAGAAATGGTGAATTATTAAATGATGAAAGTGATCAGTGAATGAGATATGACTATATATTGTATTATATTGATATTGTTCAGATGCTATACGCCTGGCAGGGATAGTAGGTTAATCCCACCTGTCAAGGTCGCGGTGGTGATGTAAGGGTGGTGGTTAGTCCCGCTTACATTGAGATGTGAGGTCTGTGGCTAAGTATCCCGCTCGCATCCTTTCGGAATCACAAGAGTGTGCCGGGTACTATATCCCTAGATCGTGTGCCAAGCACGATATCCCTGGGGTTCCCATTTATATTCGTGACTGAAAGGAAAAATCTCCATGGGGATGTATCGAGTTGACAGTTGAACTGACAATGTGATATCACAACCAATAGGGCAGGCATTCATCATGTGCATTTTCTATGTGGTTGCTTGCTTTGTTTACTTGCATACTATGCCTAATTGTATAACATGCTTAATTACTTCTTGATTTACTTGCTATACATGATAATTACTTGTGCTTTACTTGTATGAATTACTTGTTTTTTCTATTGGGATTAAGGAGGTTCGGTAGGCGGTAGCGATGGGATCGCATGGCGGTTACTGATATTGTTGAGACGCTATGTGCCTGGCAAGGACGGTGGTTAATCCTGCTTGTCGAGGTCATGGCGACGGCGTAAGGGCGGTGGTTAGTCCCGTTTACGTTGAGATGTGAGGTCTGTGGCTGAGTATCCCGCTCGCATCCTTTTCAGAATCACAAGAGTGTGCGCGAGCACTATATCCCTGGACCTGTGCTGGGCACGATATCCCTAAGGGGTATCCATTTTATTCGTGATTGAAAGGCAATATCTCCATGGAGATATGTCGGGTTAGCAGTTGAACCGATAATGTGATATCACAGCCAATAGGGCAGGCATTCATCATGTGCATCTTCTATATGGTTGCTTGCTTTGTATGACATGCTTAAGTGCTTCTTGATTTACCTGCTATACTTGAAAATTACTTGTACTTTACTTGTATGAATTACTTGTGTTTTCTACTGGGATTGAGGAGGATTGGTAGGCGGTGGCGATGGGATTGCATGGCGGTTAGGCTAGCGAAGGCTGTGGAACAGTGGTGTAAACGTTAGTCTAGAAATTTCTTAGGGTAGAATACCATGTTTCATTATGGTTTTAAAGTTATGGCTTTAGATTTATTTATGCTTTAAGTTTGAATCTTATGCTTGATGTGAAGTTCTAGGATTGCCTTTGGTGTTCCGGAATCTTACATCTTACATTACTGGGCACTGTTATCATATTGAGAGCCTCCAGTTCTCATACCATATTCTGTTGTTTTTCAGATGCAGGTCGTAACCCACCTCGGTGATTTACGTGATGGTGACAGAGCGGAGGATCTTTATCATATTTTGGAGTCATTTTGGATCTTTTGTTATAATTCTCTCTATCTTTTGTATCTTTATTACTTTGTTGCCTTAGAGGCTTGACTATGAGAGATAAGTTGTATAAGCTATTTTAACTCAAAACTCTGTTATGTCTGTATGTAACTAGTCGGCTTAAACTCCGCAGGCTGCGGCTAGTATTTTATGATTATTATACTCATATTTCTACATATATCTTATGCCTTATTGCTTTTAGCTTCGTGTGAATGTTTCGCGCTTTTGTAACTCTGTTTTTGAGCTTATTTCTTCGTCGGGCTTCTAGAATTACTATTTCTTTCTATATATATTATTGTATAAGCCTTAGAATTATCGTGACCTTTAATTATCCTTTACTTTACGGCATGAGGTAAGATTTAGGGTAATTAGGGTGTTACAGGTTACGCTTTTTCGTGTGCGATGCATTTTATTTTGCGGTTTTGTTTAAACCTTCTTTCAAGGCACCTAGTTATGAATTTCTTCAACTATATTACATAAATATATTTTATTTTTAGAGGTCGTCATATCACATCACCTCTATTTTACGACTTAAGCGTAAGACTCTATGTGGTAGGGTGTTACAATAGAAGTAAGAGTTTATTTCATGAAGACTTGATTTGCATATTTACAAATTTTGATAGAAAAGAAAATAAGTGAAAAAAATATGTAGATAACGTAGGAAATTAATCAGAACAAGTGCAAAAATTTGAAAGAGAATGAACAATGTTATTTACATATAAGAAGAAGACGACAATAGCAACGATAATGATAACAATAACAATAACGGTGATGATGATGATGATGATGATGATGATGATGATGGAGGAGGAGGAGGAGGAGGAAGAGGAGGAGGAAAAAGAAGGAGGTAAAAAAATTCAAATGAGAAAAGAATGAGGAGGAGGAGATGGAGGTGGTGACGACGACAATAACAAAAGAGAAAGATAAAAAAAAAAAAAGAGGAGAAGGAGAAGTAGAATTAGTAGCACTATCAGGGGCGAGAGAATAAGAAAAGGAGGAGGAGGAGATGGAGATGGTGATGGTGGTAGTAGTGGTGACGATGACGATAAAAAAGAGAAAGACGAAGAAAAAAGAGAAGAGAAGAAGAAGAAGAAGTAGCAACATTAGGAGTGGGAGAAAAAAGAAGAAGCAGATCATGTGTCATATAAAAAACGGTTATAACAATTTAGTTGAATTTAAATAAATAATTTGATATTTGATTGTAAAATTTTATTTATTTGAATAAACACACAAACCTATTCTCAACTAACTACTCAATTGGCTCTATGAACAGGTTCTCCTTCCTTTTTTTATTATCTTTTTTCTTTCCGGTCAAAATCCATTTCAAATGCCAAAATATTTTTTTCCTAAATATAAGGATATTAAGACACCAAAAAAAAAAAATACATAGATATTATTGTCAAATAATATTAATTAAAAAAAAAACTACACACGTCTTAGCTAGATTTCATCATTTCTTATATGGTAATGGAACCGTACTAATTCAAATGAACTCTCCAATATATTTATAATTGCCTTATTAGGTCAGTTCATAATAATAGTCTGATCTGGTTTTGTTAGATTACGAACTCATCAAACCAGACTATATATTATCATATTCTATGGACAGTTTTGAGTTTATGCCTACTAAATTGATTTTTTACGTACCTTCAATTGTACTCCTAAATCCTAATCAATCTATATATATAGCGTGCGTGCATGTAAAAGCTATATATAATTCAAAATAGAAAATTATTGCCAGTCCAGAAAAGAAAAGAAAAAACAGAGAGAATTATTTGATCATATATAAAATCTATATCACTTTCATGACTTATGGTGATGACGATAAAATATTGGCCTAATAGGAACTAAACAACTGTTACATCACGCTATCTGATTATAATTTTGCTGGCTCCTGTTTCCGGAAGTAAAGAAAAGAACATCCATAGAATTGACCAATGTCCGGTAAGTCTA
>NC_029787.2:38627185-38643259 GCF_000816755.2 Arachis ipaensis | reverse complement strand
TGTTACGTCTATACTAAAATCAGTCATCATGATTACTACAAAACGGAGAATAGTGACGGATAAAGCAGCTGTTTTGACAATTGCCGCTATCTACTGGTTTTCCAGCAATTTTAGTGGTATACACTGGAAGAACAGTTATTTGATTCGGTCTTGCGGCAAGTTTTAAGGAAACTGCCGCTAATCTACCTTATTTTTGGCGATATTTCAATCTCCCCTTCTCTTAGTCTTATTAATTTTTCATGTGTTACTATTTTGACACCGCTATATATCTATTAGACGCCCCCTTTTCCCTCTTTAATTTCCTCTCTTTGGAAAAACATCCCCAAACCCTGCTAACCCTAACCTTCTTCCATGAGGTACCATCGGTGATAGATTCCTGCCTTCGTCGCCTCCAACTTTCATTGACGCACCCATCGTAGGTTCAGATCTGTTCTAGCTACTTTTCCACGTCTGCATTTTTTTATTTAGATCCTCTGCCAAAGTTCCACGTCGGATGAGCCTCTTGTCCTCTGAGCTGCAGATTCAGACTCTGCGCCTCTGTTCTAGTTTCTACTTGCTGTTGGTGCCTCCTTTCTTCTACTCTGCTCATTACTTCTGGTTTGTTCTTTTTGGTTTGGGTTTGTTCTAAACTTTCTTTCTATGTACTTTGGAATTGGTTTTGCTCGTTTTTTATACTCAGTAATTGCTTTGCTTCATCGATGGTATGTCTTGTTTGCTTTTCAAATTTAATATTTTTTGCCTTGTTGACAATGACATGGATACTATACATTTTATTGATTTTCTATTTCTTTGAATTGTTATTTCCTTGGATATGTTGTACTCACACTTGATAAACTTGTTCTCTATCATATCATGAAGGTGTTGAGATATTATACTCATTAAAATAAAGGTTGATTTCATTACCTGCTTCCTCTAATTTGATGGCATTTACTTATGTGGAGGTGTGCCGTGTTTGCTTTTTAAATTTAATTTTGCTTAAGCTCTAAATTGTAATAGTAATGAATATTATTGGTATGCTTGAGGCCTAAGGTATTTTATTAATTTTTTCATGGCTTTGCTTATAAGAGGAACATTTGATTTCATTGGTTTGAATTAATACACTTTCAAATATGTTATCGATGCTCCACAATTAAGTGATGCAAGGCCTAGTTTTCTCACTCATGCTCTTGTTATTCTTTCATGTAACACCGTTTCTTCTGATAATTTTTAATATAACACTTATGTTATCATATCTTAATATAATGATATAATTGAAATTGTGACCGTTGAGCCTAATAGAATGCAGTTGGGAGCAAAGGTAATGTATATTTTTATTTGCATCTCAAGCTTAATTTCAATTAGCTTTATGATATGAGGATAAAAAGGTAATTGTGTATCATAGCAGGCTGTATATCCAGAAAGACTTAGAGGACTTTTTGTCTATATTAAAGAAAAGTACAATAATCCTTTGATCTACATTACTGAAAATGGTAATATATAGTTAGTTATATACATCACACCAACTATTGATCTTATAAAAAATAAGTAATAAAATGTATTCTGATTTTGTTACATCTATTATATATTACTAATTTTATAAGTAAAATGTGTCACATGTCACTTTCTCATTACCAATGTAGTCAAAATCGCATTTCAACTCGTGAAAATACACGATTTCACGTTTCTGCATCCTCTCTCCGTGTCGGTTTTGCTTCTCGTCCAGAACCAAGCTGCATCGTGTGGAATTGCCGCGCAAAAACGAGAGCTGCCGAAATCGCCATTTCTGCCACGATGTTGCGTTCAAGATTGAAGAAGATCCTTTCTTGGCCCTGATTGCAACCTAATCCAACCCAATGGCCCAATCTAAATAGAAGACCATGGAAGATGGAAGAGCCCTAGCAGAGTAGCAGTAAATTCCCTAATCTCTTAACCTTTCTCACTTTACAGTTTATCTCCATGGCCAAAATTTCAAAATTTCACCTTTTCTCAAGTCTCTCAATCTCTGACTCTCTATCTATCCCTCTGAAGTTTGAATTTCACGTGACCAAAATTCCCAATTTGGAGTGTCACCGACTTGCTGCAAGGTTTGCTACCATTGTTGTTGAATTAGACTGGTGGTGGCTGGACTGTGTGAGCGTCACTTTGCGATTGCGATTTGCGAGACTCTCTGGCTCTGCCTCTTTGTCTCTGGTTCTTTGGCTCTACCTCTCTAGCTCTAGAATCTGGATTGCTACTGCTCTTCTCCTCTCCTTCACTAGCAGTTCAGGTAAGTTAAGACCTCCTTTTTAATTTTTATCCTCTTTAATGTTCAATCTGTTGTTGTGCTTGTTTGTTATTGATTATGTTGCAGGTTGAATTGCTATTGTCTATCTTTGTTGGCTTACTGATTATATTGTAGATTGATTATATTGTTCGATTTGGAATATGGTTTTATGCGAATTATAGTAAGTTTTCAAATTGAGGTTAACTTATCTGTTCATATTTATTGCAAGCATGTATTTCTTTCAGTATGTATATTATATAGCTTTCGCATTGTTTATTGATTTTTCTTCTTTGAGATATGCAATTTTAATGATTTAGTAATCTAAAGATATTATTATTATTGTATGCTGTTTTTGCTTTATCTATTAAATAATCTTTGAATTCCTTTTTGTTTAGTTGGTTCATTTTAGATATGGAACATGAAAATTCCTATTGTAAAAGTCAAGGCTCATTTTCTCTTGATTTCACCTCTTAGCCTATTTCAACGGTTACCACTTGATATGCCTCACTTACTTTTTAGTTAAGGATAGTTCAATCATCTTTATTTTGCATTAAACAATGAAGTCCAATTTAGTATTTCTTTTAAACAAAGGTGCAATTTCATTAAGAAAAATTCTGCTGTCAGGATAGAGTTTTCTATCAACACATAAAAGACATGAGGTGTCAAATTTAAAGGGTACTATGTGAATATTACTATACATGCTAAGAATTTGTAAATTGTTACTCTTTTATTCTGTTACTTTTCTTGTTGTATGTATAATATCGCTAATGCTAAGAATTGATGAATTATGAGTTGAACTGAACTGAAATAAATAATTGAATCTTTTAGAAAAAAATTTTCTTTGCTCTATTTTGTTTTAAATTACTTAAAATACTTTATTGAATTTTTTTGTTAAATTTCTTCTAACTAAATGGTTGAATTGTTGTTGTGGCATTGGAGACAATTCTTGAATTTTTGTTATGCTAATATTTTTTGTTCAGATTGGATTGTTGAACTTGGATGGTTGTAATTAGCATTAAACATAATTTTATAATTTTTGTTAAATTTTTGATGTGATATTGAACTGATTTGTTAAATATTTGTTGTTTAATTTTTTTAAAAGAAATGGCGGCGAATCAAGCTAATGCAAGTGAAAATCCGACTAACAATCCAACTTCTCAATCAGGAAGTACAACTGGAATTGCTAGTAAAAGAAAAGTTGTTAAGAATGCTCTTGAAAGTAGAACTGATGTAGGATGGGAGCATGGGATATCTGTTGAAGATGGAAAAAAATACAATGCAAATATTGTCATAAGGTTTTTTTAGGAGGAGTTTATAGATTGAAACACCATTTAGCGGGAACTCAAAAAGATGTTGGTGTTTGTACAGCTGTTACTGATGAAGTTAAAAAGTAAATGTGGGATGTTGTGAGTGGACTGCAAGTGAATTTGATCAAGAAAACAAATATGGGTGGAGTTTAAGAAGAATTTGAGGGAGGAAGTATGTTTAGAGATTAGTGCTTTTTTCTACAATATTGGTACTCCTTTCAACGTATCAAGGAGCGAGGAATATACCAGAACGTTTGAGAAAGCTATAAGATATGGAATAGGATTCAAGCCACCCTCCTACCATGAATTAAAAGTTCCTCTTTTGAAAAAACACGTGAAACATGTTCAATAATCACTAGAGAAACATAGAACATATGGAAGTAAGTTGGTTGTACAATAATGACTGACGGTTGGACAGATAAGAGAAGACGAACCATCCTGAATTTTTTTATTAATAGTCCTAAAATGACTGTGTTTTTGAAATCTATTGATGCCTCTCATATTACTAAGATAGTTGACAAAATTTTTAAAATGATAGACGATGTAGTTGAAGAGGTTGGTGAAGAAAATGTCATTTAAGTTGTCATCAACAATGCGGCCAATTACAAAGCTGCAGGAGAAATGCTAATGAAAAAGAGAAAAAAAATTGTTTTGGACGCCTTGCGAAGCACATTGCATTGACTTAATGTTAGAAGACTTGGAGAAAAAATCAATACTTCACATGGACACGATTTATAGCGATAGAAAGATTACTACTTATATATATGCTAGGACTGCTCTCATTTTACTACTATACATCCACACCAAAGGAAAAAATTTGGTGAGGCTGGGTATTACCTATTTTGCAACTTCCTACCTTATTTTGGGATGCCTCAATGACAACAAAGGTTTCTTAATAAGAATATTTTTTTCTAATCAATGAACTTCTAGAAAGTTTGCAAAAATAAAAGATGGAAAAATAATTGCAAGTGTGGTCTTGGATAAGATGTTTTGGAAAGAGGTGGTGATTTGCTTGAGGGTTGCCTACCCTCTTCTTCATGTACTTCGTATGGTGGATTCAAAAGAAAAGCCAATAATGGGGTTTATTTATGAAGAAATAAAAAATACAAAGGAGAAAATACGAGATGCATTTCAAGGAGTTGAGACAAGGTAAATCGTCAAACTATTTTTTTATTTTATTAATGCATGAATAATATTATTTATTTTGTAACTAATTTATTAATCTTTCTATATTTTAGTTACATACCTATTTGGGATATTATTAATGCAAGAAGGAACAACTAACTTTATAGGCCATTGCATGCTGTAGGCTATTATTTGAATCCTCAAAGTCATTATAGTTCTGGTTTTAAAGTTGCTTATGAGTTGAAGAAGTAGTTTTATGCTTGTATGGAAAGGATGATAGGAAATCCAGATCTAATAACTAAGATGGATGTTCAACTTGAAGATTTTAAGACCCAAAAAGAGTTTTTTGGTAGTAAAGTAGCTCAAAATGCAATTTCTACTAAAATTTCAACTCAATAGTGGGATTCTTATGGGGATCAGCATCCAGAACTTCAACAATTTGCAATTCATGTCTTAAATTTGACATGTAACGCATCTAGATGTGAACGCAATTGGAGCACCTTTGAGATGGTTAATATTTAAATATAATTTATATTTTTTTCTATAAATTTGGTTGTTAGTTCTTTAATTTCTATTTTATTATTTAACTAATATCTTTTATATACATTTGAAAAGTTCACACAAAAAGGAGAAATCGTTTGAAGGCTAAAACCATGAATGATGTTGTGTTTGTGATGACAAACTCAAGATTAGCAAAGAAAAAATAAATTAGAAAAAATCTTGATTATGACTATAGTCTTAATGAGTTAGACTCTGATGAAGAGTGGACTGTTGCTGATGAGGATGGAGAAGAAGAAGATTTGGATGCTCTAATTCCAGATCCTGATTTGAATGATGGAGAAAATGGTAATAAAATTGTTGGTGCTTCTAAGGATCCTTTAGTAATTCCTTATCTTGATGATGATGTGTTTGAAGAACTTCTACAAGAATCTTCTCCTACTGTTGCTGAAAATGAAGATGATAATGCAGAAGCTTGTGAAATTCTTGAAGATTTTATGATTAATGAAAAATAGAATGATTATTAAATGACTTATTTAGACTTTAGTTAATTAGTTGTTTATTGCTACTAGTTTGGTTAGTTTATTTGCTAGTTGAATTTATTTTGGTGTCGTATAAATTCGTGAGTTGTGAATTTGTGTTTTAATTTGTGAGTTGAATTGTGAATTTGTGTTATGAATTGTGACTCTTAACTTATTATGGTATATATTAGTTATAGTCTTTTAGGTAATTTGGTTTATTCGAGATTTATTTTATTATTTATGAAATTAATTTTCGCTATCAAAATTTTCATAATTTTTATATTTTACGAGTCACGTTTATGTTTTCGTCTTACGATTCAACGAATTACGATTCTGAACTAGGTTCACGAGTCAAGATAAAAACTACGAGTTCACTACCTTGCTCATTACAATTGAAATAAAATCTTTCCCTCCAAATTAAAGAGTTTTCTCCTCCTCCTCTATTCCATTGACCCTTAAGGTGACCCTTATTCGAAGCAACATTTAACAAAAGTTGCCTTAGATAGAAAAAGACAACATTTTTTATGAGTTGCCTTTGAGTAAGGCAAAGATAACAAAATTTTTGGCCACCCACAAAAATTGTTGTCTTTGATATCTAAAGCAACACTAAAAAAATATTACAATAAAGAACATTTAAGACAACATTTTTAAATAAAAATACAACATTTTATAAAAGTTATAAAAAAGATTGAATAAATAACATTTATAAAATGTTGCCTAAAATTATTCACAATTAAAATTTTTAGAAAGAAACTTTTAATCATCTTCCCACCAATTATTTCCTAATCAAATAACTTAAAAAAAAAAAGAAAAAGAAAAGAACATATTTGCTTCAGTTCATCACTACTGTAAGCCCTAACACTTGAAACCAATCCCAAACGGCGACACACCCTCCTGATGGGATATTTTTGTGGAAAAACGAATTTCTCCAAAACACCCAAAACTAACCGGCAAGTGCACCGGGTCGCATCAAGTAATAATAACTCACGGGAGTGAGGTCGATCCCACAGGGATTGAAGGATTGAGAGCTTTTTCATCCTTCTGCACAATCTTCTGCCTTGGGATATTGTTGTGAATCACCTTGTCAATTTCCATAGAGTCCCTCCTCCTATTACTAAACTGGGCTTCTGGTAATACTTTCAGAGTGACACTCTTATCATACATCCTGAGAGTTAGTTCTCCTTGCTCTATGTCTATGATAGCTCTAGCAGTGGCCAAGAATGGCCTTCCTAGTATAATAGAATCACCATCATCCCCATCTGAATCCAGAACCACAAAATCTGCAGGGTATATGAAATTGTCCACCTTGACCAGAAGCTTTTCAATCATACCCCTGGGGTATACTGTTTTTGGTTGTCATTTCCTGGTGTTTCAACAATTTATCCATCAAGGTCTCCAAGTTAGTGAGTCTTTGAGATTCAGGTGATACTTGAGGTGGGTTATGAGATGTAGGTGGTGGATGGTAGGAATTTTGGTTGGTGGGTTGGTTATTGGATTGGTACTGGTCGGGGTTGGGGTAGTTGTTTTGAGGTTTTCTATAGGGGTTCTGGTTAGTTTGCTGCTGGTTGTGGTTTTGGTTGCTTCTTGGGTTGTTTTGGTTCGAGTTCCTCTGCCATGGTTGTTGGTTTTGGGTGTGATTATCTCCCCATCTGAGGTTTGGGTGGTTCTTCCAGGATGGATTGTATGTATCACCATACACTTCATTTGGTCCTTGGTTGTGCATATACTGTACTTGCTCTTGTTGTTGTTCTTCTTGAGTTTCTTCATTTTGCTCCCATGTGGATGATGGTTGGCTTGTATTAACTGCTGCAACTTGGAGGCTATCAATCCTCTTGGCCATTTACTCAAATTGTTGTTGAATTTGCTGCTGCATCATCTTGTTTTGAGCCAAGGTTGAGTCCACTCCTTCTAGCTCCATTACTCCTCTCCTTTGTGATGGTTGGCGATTTCTTTGGTGAGCAAAGAAATATTGATTGTTGGCCACCATGTCAATAAGATTTTGAGCTTCTTCTGCTATTTTCATCAGTTGCAATGATCCTCCAACTGAATGGTCAAGTGATTCTTGAGCCTTTAGAGTGAGTCCTTCATAAAAGTTCTGTAGCTTGTCCCACTCAGTGAACATTTCTGGTGGACATTTCCTCAGCAGAGCCTTGTATCTCTCCCATGCTTCATACAGATTTTCAGCATCCAATTGTGTGAATGTTTGCACCTCAGTTTTCAGCCTGATGACTCTTTAAGGTGGATAGAATTTGGCTAGAAATTTAGTCACCAAGTCATCCCAGCTAGTGATGCTTCCTTGAGGAAAAGTTTCAAGCCACTGTGCGGCCTTGTCCCTTAATGAGAACGGGAACAACAGAAGCTTGTAGGTCTCAGGATTCACGCTATTGGACTTGACAGTGTCACAAATCCTTAAGAAGGTAGATAGATGTTGATTTGGATCCTTCAATGGTCCTCCCCCAAACGAGCAGTTGTTTTGGACCAATGTAATGAGTTGTGGCTTCAATTCAAAGTTATTTGCATTGACATTAGGGGTGAGAATGCTGCTTCCACAATGTCTAGCATTTGCAAAGGTATAGGAGGCCAAAACTCTCCTCTGAGGTGGGTTGTTATTGTTGTTGTCTGCTCCACCAGGTGGATTGGTTGAATGTTCCTCCATATCTTGGAATTCTTCTTCTGATTCCTCTTCTCCAACAATATTTTTCCCTCTTTCAGCTCTTCTTAACCTCCTGAGAGTTCTTTCGTCTTGTTCATGAAAGGTGGGTGTGGTTCTTCTTGTACCTGACATACAAGCAAAACATAAGAAACACACAAACCAGTGACACTTCAATCTACTGCTAGAATGAAGTTTTAGTTAGCTTAAACAAAAATTCAAACAGTTAGTGGGTTAATTGAAAATTAAAGGACAGAAAAGAAAAAGTGCTTGATCTAGATCTTCACTTCACTTAATCATTGTCAATCTAATCAATCCCCGGCAACGGCGCCAAAAACTTGATGGGATATTTTTATGGAAAAACGCCGATCGCAGCTCTCCTCAACATACGACAACAGCTCTCGATCGCGGTGCTGTCCTCCATGTACGGCGACTCTGCGGTGCTCTCCTTCACGGGCGACGGCGCGATGCTCCCTTCCATGGGCCTCGGCGCGGTCATCTTCTCCACGCACGCTGCTCCACGGCTCCTCCTCCTCCTGTGTCAGCTCTACGTACGCGGTCTTCTTTGAGAAACCCCTCTCGTTCTCCTTCTTCCTCTTCTTCCCCTGTCTCGTCTCCTCCTCTTCGCAAGCTTTGACAACACTAAACGCTGTTGTAACCCCCCTCCTCCTCCTCTGCGTATTGGTAAGAAGCTTCTGAATTTTACTATGGAATGGAATTTTTGAATGCATTGATTCTGAATTTTAGTATGGGAATGTTCTGAATTTTAGTATGGGAATGGAATTTCTGAATGCATTGATTATGAATTTTACTATGGGAATAGAATTTCTGAGTTACATTGAATCTGAATTTTTGGGGCTTTTTGATAGTTCTGATTTTGGGGGTTTTATTTCAATTTTTCTGATTTTTTTAATGGTTTTATAAAAGGAAAAGCCTTTCTTCCCAGCAATAGTGTTATAATCAGGAATTTTTTTTCTCTGAGATTTTTGTCTGTGGTTGAACTCTAAAGAGCACATTGAATCGTGATTGATTTAATTTATAGCTGATGTTGGAGAATTGAGGCAACCATTTGGTTATCTTATTGGTGCTGCTTACATTACATGATTTGAGTTATACTTTTTACTATTTGTATGCTTGCTTCTTGAATTAAAATTGTCATTGATATAATTATTAGTTAGATTGACTAGAAACATGTAAAATGCTGGTGTTTAGTTTTGTTAACACCTAACATTGATCACAGAAATCTTAGTATTTTTACTGCTGACGTCGAGAGTTAGCACATAAACAATTTGCTTTTGTATGGACCATCATATATGTGATGGATTAAATGACAACATTCACATTATGACTCTTTGTGTTGCATATTCTTTAAATTTGGCCTCCTAAAAGTAATAGAACAGTTTATGATTAAGGGTTTTCTTTGTGCTGCATTCTCACTGTCATTAGGTACAAGTTCCAAGTCATGAACTAGAAATGGCCTTTCATCATTAAACTGGTAAGTTTATGATTGTTCATTGATATCCAATTTTATTAGACCTCTTAATATCCATTAGGTAAACTCTTTCAAAATGTTAGGTCCCTTTTTTTAATAATTAAAACCATTTACAATAAGAAATGAAGAACTGAATGTCATTAAAGTTGGCCTGCTATTGCTCTTTATTTTGGGCTTGTACTTGATGAACACTGAACACAAGTATACTTATTTTGGTATCTTAGACTTTAAGCATGTGTTTGCGAGTTAAAGTTTTCAGGTTAAGTTTGGAAGGGTAGAATGGACTTCGCCTTACACTTGAAAGCTGTTCCCTTCTCTCCATTTTAGTCTAAAATCAAAACTCACAAACATTTCCTTAGTCAATGTTTGAGTGTTCCATTTTCTGTAAGAAATATCACTCTTTATGATGTAATTTAATTTGCCCCTAAGTAGGTATGAACAAGTCTCAGGGCTCTCCAACTAGTGGTACAAAATATTCCATTTCGATCACAACGAAGGATGGCATGTTGCCTCTTGATATGTCTCCAAGTGCTTAGCCACAACCATTTTTGCCTCTTTTAGCACCTTCGCCATTGACGCCTTTCAAAAACTATTATATGCCTCAGTCTAAACTGTTAGGTACAGTAAACTTTTCCTTTTCAATTTGCTATTGTGAGATCATAGGTTGGAAATTTTCATTTGATAATATCTCATTTTCATATGTACTTATAACTATTTAACACATTATGGTTGGTGGTGAAATTGAAGGAAGTTAACTGGATAAATGGAGATTAAGTCTATTGTGATGCAAGTATATCTTAGAAATGATTTTGACTTATTCATTCATTAGGAAAATTCGTATATCCTTGCAAATGTGCTGACTTTGCATTTATTCCTAACTTCATCATATGATTAAATCCATTATCATGAATGAGACTATAAATAGCATCTTACCAACAAACAACGAGATCACTTTATTTTTTCTTCACCACATTATTCCACTCTTGTCATAGTTGTGTTTTGAGGTTAATCAGCCCTAACCCCATCATGAAAGGATAATTAAAAACAAGTGAACAATCCATTGTAAAAAATTATCTGAACTTAATTAATTATTTCGATGTCATGTAGAATTTGGCTGCCTTTTGCCGAGTCTTTCTTCGGACGCAGTATTTGATAAATCGTCCGATGTTGGGTTCATGTGTGATCTTAATGACAATATTGTAGCTCCATGGCCTTCATCATCATCGTCGCTGCTTCCGTCCTCATGCAATAGAAGTATGTATAAGCTCCATGAATATTTTCAATCAAATACATAAATAAATATTCTGTTATTCTTTTGCGCTATGTCTAATTTATTCGTTTCTTGGACTCTTGCAACTGCAGCGACGAAACTTCCATCGCTTCCCACAGCGACATCTTCACAAAATTGATATCCATTTAGATTTGACTGCAGAGTATACATGCTAATGGTTGGATGAAGATTTCTGAAGAGATAAAAGCGATTCTTGGCATAATAGTGAAGCACAAATTCTTTTTGGTTTCAAATGAAAAACTAGTTTTTTTTTGTTCAAGGTCATCATGAGAAAAACATGTATTTTGTTTACTTATGTTTATTATTTATTTGACTTGGTAACTTAGCAAGTATGTTAATTGGCACTTGAAAGACCTTTCTATATATATGCAATATATATTATTAGTTTATTTTCTCTATATTTATTAAATTGAATTTAAATATTTAAATATTATTAGTGTGTGTTATATATCCTTCAAATGTCATATAAATATAACAAAGGTAAAAAATATATTGCTTTAGATATAAAAAAAGAGAATCTAAGAAAAACTCATAAGGTGTTGCTTTAGGTCTATGAAAAAGGCAACTTAAAAAAAATCTGGACAGATGTTGCTTTAGGTATATGAAAAGGTAACTTAAAACAATTTGGACAAGTGTTGCTTTAAGTATTAGAAAATACAACTTGTAAAAAGTGTTGCGATAAAGTCTTATCTAAAGTGTTGTGTTTGGGTCTTCTAAGGCAACCCTTCGTGGAGTTGTTTTTTTTTTAAGGTTGCCATAAAAAGGCAATGTTTTTTGAAGGTTTCCATAAAAAGGGTTCCCTTTGATACACAAAAGCGTTGCCTTAGACCAAAGGTAACGGCCGTATAGCCAACCCCCAAAAAGCGTTGCATTTTGTCGAAAAGTGTTGCCTTTGATCAAAGGCAACACTTTTCCTTATTATAGGCAACGTTTTTAAAGGGTTGTCTCAACTCGAATTTGTTGTAGTGGCTAGTATTTTTATTTGTATAACAAACTTAACACCTAATGAAAATATAAAAGTATACACATTAAATTCTTTTAAGTTTTAGATAATGAATATTAAAATTAATTATTAGTAAAAAATTAAAATTTTTCATATGAAAATAATAACTAAAAAATTTATTATTTGATTTTTTTATCTATGGAGACCTTGGTCTTCTCAGCCAGTGGAGACCTTTGTCCCTTATGACCTTTTTGTAAAAATAATTTGATTTTATAAATTTTTCTACCATAATCTATAATATTAGTATAAAGCCTTCATAATTTTAAAATATTTATATTTTTGTAATATTATTACGGACAAAAACATTAATTAATTTATATATGTACAGAGGTATGATCCTTCACTATCACTTGAGGAAGCCCTTAATGACACAACGAGAACTGATTACTTCTATAGTCATCTTTACTATATTCAAACTGCAATTAAGTAAGTGTAATCATGTAATTAGAATTAATGTGCCTTAGGATAACTTAGTTGGATTTAAATTTAGGTGATCACTTATATACAGGAAGAAAATAGTGGCATGGTTGGCTTGGCAGCTATTAGAACATTTCCTTCTATTTTATGCAAGACATTGGAAGTACCCAAACCTTTGCCTATTCAATTGGAAGTTTGTAGCAATGTAGGCAAGTGTATCGAGAAAAAATTGTTTTTTCTCCATAGAACCATTATGTTGTTAGAAAAATGTGTCTGCATTTGGAAAATCTGCTAGGAGTTCTTTGAGCAAAAAGATTGTTTCTATTGAATAGAAGTTGAATTTAGCCAAAGATGTGAAAAAAAGATTTAATTTCTGTTTTTCCAAGTGCAGCATAAAAAATAATTCAGATTTTACATGATGTTTGGTATTTGACTGTGTTGGATTTCTCTTTCAGTGTTTTGGTTCACAGTGGTGGTGTGCATAGCAGACATTATTATGCATTTATAAGGCCAACTCTGTCTAAGCAATGGTATGTATCATGTTTAAAACTCTGAATTTATTGCCTTTTGAGTTATATGAATGAGAATGCAAAGTGCTACATAATATCAAAACCCCCTTTCTGTTGGGGAACTTGAATTATTTTGAGACACAATAATATATATAATTAGCTAAGCAACACATTTGGTGAAAGTTGTTTACTTGTTTCAAGTTTTGATGTTCAATAATATATATAATTACTCCGTGGTATTTGATGATTTGATCCCTTCAAATACTAGAATGTACGTGTTAATGCTTCAACCACGTGTATTTTTGATGTTGGTTAAACTTCTATTTTCTAATCTTAGTTGCTCTATTCTTGAAAAATCTGCAATGAGTATGTACAATAAATAATTTACAGGAGAGGTTGAAAAAAGAGCAGGAGGAAAAAGAACACAAAAAAAAAAGGAAAAGGCTGAGGCCCACCTTTAAACTGTTATAAGGGTTCTTTGTTGTTAACTTATTGTTTGTCCTTATAAATATGCTATGAGTTGCTAGATGCAATTGCACCTAGCTATTACTTAATAGAATATAATGCTTCTTAGGTGGCATGGGATGAAGATCTTGCAGAGCAGATTCAAAAGGATATATATTTTGATCTTGTAGATCATGACAAAATTAGGAGTTTCTGTGTCCAAAAGCAGTTGTCTTTTAACACATTTAAAGTATCACATTCATGAGTTTTAGTATTATGCAAGAAGTGTTTTTGACTTTTGAGCTAACTTTTTAGCCGCCGACCCATTCTATAGTCAAATATGTTTTGGATGGTTAGGCCGTGCTCAGCATACCAAATAAAGTACAGTTGCAACAAAGAAGGTTTAAATTTAGGTAAACAAGATAGAGGATATAAACTAGCTAAAAAAGTTTAAAATAGAAACAATGAAAGTAATTACCGCCCATTTTTCAAACTAGTGCTGCCTGATCTCAGTGGGTATCTTCATGTAGTTGGGCCAGGGCTGGCCGTACATTAGCTTAATAACATTCGTCATCTCCTGAGTACATGCATTCGGGTTCGACAAAAATCTATTAACAGCCCACAAACAATAATCAACCCTAATTATTAAATCTAGAAAACAAGAATAAGGAATCATAATCATGAAAACTAGAAAACAATAACCAGCAATCCAAATCAACCTAAATCAATTAAACAGGAATCATGTTTCAGGAATTTTCAGCAATAACAGAAATCATAATCATGAAAACTAGAAAAAAATAACCAGCAATTAACACTTAAATCAACTAAACTAGAAACAATTCAGGCACTTTCAACGATAACCAAAAACAGGAAATATATGAGCATTGAATGTGTTACTTACCTCGTGCTGCCATCAGGTCAAAGGCACAACCGTGTGGTGGGAGGTGGTGGAGGGGCATCAGTTGTTGCCTCACTTCTGTGACTGGACTCCAGGGTCGCGGCATCCGTAGCTCAAGTCGGCGTTGCCATGGATGCAGGCTACTAAGCGATCGCAGGCGGCGTTGCTGTCGTGGACGACGGAGGCATGTAGTTGGGGTTAGGGACCATGATGAACTGCTGGTCCACTAAACCCACAACTTGTGGCGTCACCGGCGTGGTTGGAGTTGAGGGAGAGGATTTAGAAGTCCTGAAGGTATCGAAAGAAATCCTCCCTCTACTCCGACCATGGCTACGATCATGACCAGCAGCCTGATCCGCAACACCTCTACCTATCGACATGTCTGCAAATAACAGTCATCAACACATCAATTAACATTATCATACAATTCCAAACACCTCAACAATTCAAGACCTAATGTATTGAATCTAACCTAACTTAATCAACCTAAATTCACTAAGATTAGAAAACTAAACCTAAACTAACTTTGAAAATGATTCAAAATTGAAAGTGAAATTCTAATCAAACCTAAACTAAATTAAACAATTAGCAAACAATCTCAGCAACAATTTCTCAGCAAAACAGTCATCAACGCAACAATTAACACAATTAGACAATTCTAAACACTTCAGCAATTCAAGACCTAATATATTAATCTAACCTAACTTAATCAACCTAAATCCACTAAGATTAGAAAACTAACCCTGAACTAACTTTGAAACTGATTCAAAATTGAAATTGAAATTCTAACTAAACCTAAACTAAATTAAACTAAAATTAAACAATTAGCAAAAAATCTCAGTAATAATTTCTCATCAAAACAATCATCAATGCAGGAAATAACAAAATTAGTGAATTCTAAACACTTCAACAATTCAAAACCTACTGTATTGAATCTAACATAAATTAATCAAACTAAGTTACAAATCCTAAACAAATTCAATTTACAAACCCAAGAATCACAATAGCATGCTTAATTACCTATGAACCAAGAGAAATCCTAATAAAAAAAAATTCTAATTTTACTCTAAATCAATTTAACAGCAAAAACTAGTTTAACTAAACCAAATTACTAACAAAAAACTAAAACCTAATTAAACCATAATGAATTTAAAACAGAGAAGATTAAATTGGAAATTGACAAAATTCCAAAACCAACCTCAGAGCAAGAAGAATGGAGCAACGGTGGAAGTGGAGGTTGCGGTGTTGGAGGTTGCTCGCCGGAGTGCGCCTCGGTGGAGAGAGCGGCGAACGTTGCGGTGGTGGAGGCTTAGGTTGCGGTGGAGAGGTTCTACTTCCCCAAATCCACGTGGAGTGTTGAGCGCGGCCGGCGGTGTAACACTCTATCACCCTAAATCTTACCTCTAGCCGTAAAGCAAAGGATAACAAAGTGCCACGATAGTTCTAAAGCTCATACCATACTATATATATAGAAATAAGTAGTAATACTAGAAGCCCGATGAAGGAATAAAGACTCAAATTCGCATAAAGCGGAATTACAAAGTGCGAAGCGTTCACACACGATAACTAAATGTGTTGGCACAAAAAGATACAAAACATAATATATACATATATAACCTTGTAGATAGCTCCAGGATACATAAGGTAATAATTAGAGTAAACAAGATATATATATAT
>NC_029787.2:38623809-38626567 GCF_000816755.2 Arachis ipaensis | reverse complement strand
CACAGCCTACGGAGTTTAGGCTGACTAGTCAAGAGATACAACAGAGTTTTATAAAAGGCTTACTTTCTATCTCTCAAAGGTTAAAGCAAAAGCCTCTAAGGCAACAAAGTTATATAAATACAAAGGATGAGAGAGTAACTACAACAAAAATAAAGTAGAATAAAACAAAGGAGAAACCATCCTCCGCTCTGTCACCATGTTCGCAAACTCACTAAGGTGGGTTGTGACCTGCATCTGAAAAACAATAACAACATATGATATGAGAATCGGAGGTTCTCATTATGATAACAGTGCCCAATTACACCATTCCACACCATCAAAATCATTATTCATCATCATCCAAAATCATCATAAACACTCATAGTCCTTCTCATTCCACAACAACAACACCATTAATCATCATTACTCATCAACAATATCAATAAACCCTCATCAACAACAATAAATCACAACATTCATCATCAACCTCCATAGTCATTAAAAATAAACAATCGACACCTATAATCAATTTACAACACTTACAACTCATTCAACCTTCATCATATATCATATATCCCACATCCCAAAACTTTATATCATCATCACTACCATACAACTTATCTTCAAACATCAAATTCACATACAATTAAACATACACCCAAACATTCAATCCTATCTTAGGACCACTAGCCTAAGTTTCACGAAACATTACATATTAAATAAAGAAAACCGAAACCATACCTTGGCCAATTCCCAATATGCTCAAATCCACCAAATTGAGTCCTTAAACAAGCTCAACAATGCCTAGCCACCAAAGATCAACTCCAAGTGCACCAATTCCTCAATTCAACTCAAACCAACAAGAATTTCCAAGCTAAACCATATAAATTACCAAAAATCAAAACTTAGGGTTCACAAATATGACAAATCACAAGAGTATAGAGCTTTCTTACCTTACCTACTGTGAATTAGGACAAAACCCAACA
Organism: Arachis ipaensis; assembly: GCF_000816755.2. Taxonomy (NCBI): domain Eukaryota; kingdom Viridiplantae; phylum Streptophyta; class Magnoliopsida; order Fabales; family Fabaceae; genus Arachis; species Arachis ipaensis. Next base: position 38,625,602 of record NC_029787.2, on the reverse strand, counting down.
ATAACTCGCTACTAGATCACACCTAAACAACCAAAAACACAAAATCTACTCAAAATAATATAAAAAATGCAAAATATATTAGGACTGGAAATTGGAGCATGGATTTCGAGTTGTTACCTACCTTGTTTAGATCGAATTGAAGAGCTCATCGAGAGCTTCGCGTGGTTGTAAACAGCTCATCAATCGGAGCACCGTAGCGCGAGTTATGGCTCTTGGAAGGTGGTGATGAATAGTATCACCCTCTCCTCTCTCTCAACCCACGTCTTCTTTCCCTTTGGTGCTGGAATGAGGATGCAAATCCTCATCAAAAGGTCTTATATATGTTGGGCTTGGGTCCAACTTGGACTCGGTCCAACCATTAGTATTTTTGGCCTGTTTGGCCCAACTTTGGGCCAAACTTTTAGAATTAGTGTCCGGTTTTCAATTTTAAAGTTGTTGCTAAGTTTTCCTACAGTTTTTATTACTCTTACGTAGTACCGGACAGACTTAAATCGGTACTACCAGCTAATTTACCGGTACACGTTTTTACATATACTTCAGCAGAAAAATACTTTTTCTTGCTCAAAAAATTTACCGAATCCGAATTTCACATTTATATTTTTAAAATAACATTTTTATATTTTCGAACTTATCCTGAGCAATTAAGTTATTATTTTATTCTAATTAATTGATTTATTATTTTATTATAAAATCCAGTTCCTACAAGCGGCGGAGGTTCTGGCGTGCCAAGAACGGTGGAGCGGCGGCGGCGGTGACGACGGGAGTGGGCAGAGAACTGGCGGCGAAGGTGGAGGCAGTGATAAGAGAGAGAAGGTAGTGATGAAGAGAGAGAAGGAGAAATTCGAAATTAGACAATGTTCGCGCTATCATTTAGGGTACGGTTATCGTCGGAAAAATCTTACATAACGTTTTTCATGTGCCCAAAATGCAGCGTTTCACTAAACAAGGTTACCGTCAGATTTACCCGCCGGTAAATCCGACGGTAGTGGGGCGCGCCATAATTTTTTTTCCGCCGAATATTACCATCGACGTTATCGTCAGAACATCAATTCCGACGATAATATTTGGCGGTTACGAGTTTATAGCCAAATCCGACGCTAAATCTGACGGTACTTAGCGTTTTTCTTGTAGTGCAACATATTGTAGTTTAGCAATTTTCTTTTAAAATATCATGTAAAAAATTACGGCGAGTTAAAAAATGTCTAACTTTTAAAAAAACACCTAATAGAATTGCAGCAGTTTATAACTGCCGAAATTTTTTTAAAAAATTAGTAAAGAAAATAGCAACGGTTTTACAACCACTGCAAAAATCAGTTATCTGATTTGCGACGATTATTCTAGCCATTGTTAAAAACTGCCACAAAAATTAATCCCCACGCCCTAAAAATTTTTAAACCGTTGGTATTCTGTTGTGCGGCAATTTAAAACCGCCGCAAAACCCTTATAATAACCACCGCTGTGTTCCGCTTCTCTTGTAGTGATAATTAGTCACTAATATAAAATATATATTAAAATATAAATACACATTAAAAATAAATTAAACCACATTTATATTTATAAACAAATATATTCATTACTATTTTAATAGTTAATTTTAATGTACAAATAACATTTTTTTTAACCGTTCTAAGATCAATCTCCAAATTTTTTTGCTCCATAAAATGTGATTTACGTTAAATTAAAGCGTCAGTTATTTACGTGATGCTAACCATAATCAAATTGAACTTTAAATGTGAAAAAATAACTTTCTTTTTCTCTCTATTTCTGAAATACACGCTTCCCTCCTTATTCCT
>NC_029787.2:38614146-38621395 GCF_000816755.2 Arachis ipaensis | reverse complement strand
TACCTATTATAATAATATTGATAATAATATAAAATATATATTTATTGTTAATGTAATAAATTTTATTTATTTTTAATATATTTTCATTAATTATGAAATATGTAAAAAATTTTAAATTAAATATTTTTGTAATAAATTAAAATGTTATAAATAAACAAAATTTATAACAATAATAATAAGTATATATGTTATATCACTACTAGAAAACTAGTTATTACAGACGGATATTTCCGACGGATTTTATCCCACAAAAATACAGACGGAATTTCAGAGGGATTTTTTGTCGGAAAACAAAAAAATAAATTAGCATAAATTACAGACGGAAAAAAATCCGTCTATAATTCTGTCGGAAAAATTAATTTTTTTCGTAGAAAATAGTTACAGACAGAAAATTCGTCTGTAATTAAATGGACAAATCATTGTATTTTATTAAATTATTACAGACGAAAAATCCGTCTGTAATTTAAAATTTTCCGCCGAAAAAAAAAAAACTTAAACCTAATCTAACCCCTCTCTTTCTTCAATATAGATTAAACAATTCACATACTGGACTCAATTCACAAAGCACTCCATGAAGATGAACACCGTCTTCATTGTGCCTCACGAAGATGAAGATGATTAACCCTAGCTAACCCTAACCCTGTCTTCATTGTGCCTCACTGTACCCGAACCCTCTCTTCATTGTGCCTCACAAAGAACCCCTAAACACGACGAAGAACTCCTAACCGCGACGAAGATCCCCTAATAGCACTCTGCGAAGAACGTCGCTGGTCACCGGCGCTCGCAATGCCTCCATCGAAGAACCCCTAACCGCGACGAAGAACCCCTAACCCTCCTTTGAGTTTCTTCGCTCTTCTCTCGCCAGTCTCACCCTCAAGCTCACTGAGTCTCACCTCTCTCACGGCTGGTCTCGCCGTCGACCTCTCTCTATCTCTCCGGTATATCGCTTCTCGTGGGCGTTTCAGACTCAAGGTCGTCGCGCTCTGTTTCTGTCGCTGCTCTATCACCGTCACTGCTCTATCGCGCTCTGTCGCAAGCGAATCGATGGAATTTGACCCAATCCCAATCGGTTCCTACTCCAAAGAGAACCAGAGCATCTACCAGCAGTTGTTTAAATTACGCCGATTCAGGTATGCATTGTTTAAATTACGCCGATAAACCTTAGGGCTCAATTTTTCTACGCCAGTTTTAGCTAGGTTTATCATACTCTGCTTTTGTGGCTCAATTGTTTAATGGTTCCAACTATTATATAAAGCAAAACAAAAAGTATACAAAATTAATTGAAGCAGAAAAGCTTGATTGAAGACACTGTGATAGTCAAGTTCAAATAAAGAGAATGTGACTAGTAACGAATAAATTAAAGTTGCATGATATTTCGTTAAATGCTAAAACATTTTTTAAATATATATAAGGCAATTTTGAACTATATAGTTTGCACATTTGTTTGAACTTCTGCAGCAAAGCATTGCCGTATGGAGTTACTCATGCATCAAAGGTTAGTGGCTTGCCCATGGTTTATTCATCTGCAATCATCTTCTTTCCTTTTTTTTCCTGATCTGTTTTTCTATTTTAGGCTCTAGAACCTGCTACTCTTGTTCCTCTTCAGCTTTTAAAGTCAAGTGGAACCAAATGCATAATGGTAAGTGTACTTAAAAAGGCTTTTGAACTTCTGCTATAAGGTAAGAGGTTATACTGACATTTGCAAATTATCTAAGGTTGGTGACCCAAAGCAACTTCCTGCAACTGTCCTCTCAAATGTTGCGAGTAAATATCTTTACGAGTGCAGCATGTTTGAACGTTTACAAAGGGCAGGGCATCCTGTTATCATGCTTACTGAGCAGGTACATAGTTTGCTACTGGATCTGATCTGAAGTCTTTTTGTTTTTAAGGTTTAGGGTTTATCCGTTTAGTTTGCCTTGTTTGACTGAATAATCAATTCAACACAATTCTTATTTACTGTTGAGAAGGATTAAGTAGAGATATAAAAAGGATTGAGTAGAATATGTGTGGTGCATTGCTATATTATGAAATTGATGCTGATTATTTCTACACTAACTGTAAAAGTGGAATCCATCCCATATGGACTCCAAAGAGAACCAGAGCATCTACCAGCAGTTGTTTAAATTACGCCGATTCAGGTATGCATTGTTTAAATTACGCCGATAAACCTTAGGGCTCAATTTTTCTACGCCAGTTTTAGCTAGGTTTATCATACTCTGCTTTTGTGGCTCAATTGTTTAATGGTTCCAACTATTATATAAAGCAAAACAAAAAGTATACAAAATTAATTGAAGCAGAAAAGCTTGATTGAAGACACTGTGATAGTCAAGTTCAAATAAAGAGAATGTGACTAGTAACGAATAAATTAAAGTTGCATGATATTTCGTTAAATGCTAAAACATTTTTTAAATATATATAAGGCAATTTTGAACTATATAGTTTGCACATTTGTTTGAACTTCTGCAGCAAAGCATTGCCGTATGGAGTTACTCATGCAGTAAATGTTAGTGGCTTGCCCATGGTTTCTTGATCAAGTCCACTAATACTACTTTAGGAGTGAATTCATCTTGATTCACTTCCTATTTTCCTTCTTTTATGTTACTGTATGTAAATTAATTCACTTCCTATTTGCTTGTACTATTCACATTTTCCTACAAAATACAATCCACCTGAACATTTTCTCTTATGGAACTTCCATCAAGGATTTGATAGGATAGAGAAAAGAAGCAGGTGGGACAAAAAAGATAGGCAGCTAGCCCTTGATAATTTGGAGCAGCAAAGCAGGACAAGATGGAAAGTAGAGGGAGCAAAGCAATGGCTGCACAGAAAAATGGGCGTCGATCGAATCAAGAAAGGAAAATGGAGTGGAGTCACCATTATATGCTCTCGAGGTACTCATTTTGATTGAAACAGAATTGAATATTAAACTAATAGTGATCATATATTTCTATTTGTGAAACCATTTCTCGCGTTCTATTGGATCTTTTTTTGGGGTAGATAAACCCTGAGAAATCTATGGAAGAGTTCCGAGCAGCTAGTCAAAAACTTGGTGATGGCGTGGGTGTAAAGTCTTTAATGCAAAGCACGGGACTTGGAATGATTGCTGACCAGATAGTTTCTACTTTTAATTATGAGTTTTTCTTAATCTAGTGTTAAGTTCTAAGCATTTTAATTCATATTTTAATTATAATTGATAATAGTTATTGAAAAATATTGTAGGTTGTGAAACATGAGGGGTGGGAGCGGTTGTATGGAGGTTTGATGCCATCTCTAGTGAGTACAGCTGCATCTCAGGTTTGTGAATGCTGCACTTTGTGCCAGAAGCTTCTTCATAACTTTTTGATCTTATATTTTAATGTTGAAGCAGTGGAAAAATTATAACTGTACAACACTTGTTTCTGATTTGTGTATCGAAGGTTTAATGACATCATCGCAATGTACACTTTATTACAATAGCTACCAGTGTTAAGAGTTTCAAGTAAAGCTTGAAGACTGTTCTTGTTGAAATTGAATAAGATTAATGAGAGAATGACTTGAAAATAGCAAGAAGCTAGTTTCTTATTCACCTGAATCACCTCTAAGATAATACTTTGATAAAGACTTCTTTGTTTAATGTTGTATGATTTGTAATGTAACTCTTTTCTTTTCTCATTGCATCCCCTTTCCTTGTTCTCTTTGCATTCCTTTTCCTTTTCCTTTCTCTTTTTTGTTTTGATTAAGCTCTGAATGTCAAATTGAAACATGATACTATTTTACTTCTGTAAGAAGGATACTGTTTCTTTCTTTGATTTTAGAATTTTCTTGATTGAAAATAGAAGGATTCATGAACAGAAGGATTCATGAACCTTTATGCTTGTCTCTTTACTTCCTTTCTAATTCATGTAGTGCAATAACCAAATTGTGCTTTTGCTTCTGCTTGTGGGAGTGATATAATATGACTACTGTTGTAGTATGCATTTTATTAATTTCTCTTATTTCCAGGGAACAATTATATCTTTTGCTGCCTTCACTCAGATGACTACTGGTTTTATTCAGATGGTTCTTACCATGGGTATTCATCAACTGAACTTCAAAAGGTGATCCTCCTGTCACTCTCTTTTCCTTTTGCCTACATTTCTTGAGTGTATTTCTAGTTCAGTAAATGTTTAACTTTTCTATTTTCCATACTCATTTTCAGTGAGTGGGGAACCAATCTCTTGGTTTCCTTGTGTGATACGCGTCTAAGCTGTGGTGACATGCTTTCATCCATAACAGGTTCATGTGCCCAACACTATCTCTGTCCTCTGTGCTTAGAAGGATTTTACTTTATTTCAAATGCTAGGCTATGAATGTTATTATTGGTTTATGTGTTTTCTCATGCTGTTATTATATTCTCCAATTTCCGGAACTCAAATATGTGGTGTTCATGGTACAGATGAAAGTGATTAACTATCCAATCCAAATAATTTTCTCCAGATGAGAGTTTTCTATGGTCAATCTTTACTGCTGTAAGCTTGTTCTCTTTTCCAGTATGTGAATTGTATAGTCTGTATCTACTTGAGTGGAGGTGAAGCCTAGTCTGATTTAGCTGTTGGCAAAGTGTTCTGGTGATAAGGAAGAGTTTACAAACTTACAACCCTATTTGATTTTTCTCACTCACTAAATTTTCAGCGTTGCATTGTTATTTCTGTTAAACTTGTAGATTATTATGATTATATATTTCTGTTAAACTTACAACTTTAGTTTCTCCGTGTTCATGCAAGTTGCATTGTTATTTATTTTATTTTGTTTTTGTTGTTGAAGTTATATTGTTGACATTTAGTTTTCATTCTGACACACTTGCTCTAATCCCCTATTTATATGGAATGAAGGATCTAATCTGATTATTCCTCGGATATGGACCTGATGGATTTCCATGACAAAGATGATTTTACGCTTTATTAAAAACATTTATGCTTTATGATAGTCTAATCTAGACATTATTTACACTTGCACTTTGTTTGGTCCTTTTAGCCATTCTTATGTAATCGGAGAAAGTTTTGTTGTCATTATTATAACACAATCCCATATTCTGCCTAATTTTAAGTCACTCTTTTATCCACTATACCTTTTTGTCTTAATGTGCACTATTAGCATTTTGGTTGCATCGGTGTTTTGCATGCAAGTGTGCAGCCATATGCCTTGATTTGTGATTTTAACATTTTGTAGTCATTTCTAACCTGTTATTTATTTATTTGTTGATTAAATTCTGTGCTAAAAGATGTGGAAATTTTGTGCTGTTTAAATAAAAATGACCAAAGTGAAACACTGAAATGGCTTGGTGACTGAGAGTCAATTCTCAATGTTTTTATTTCACCTCCATGTTATGTTTCTGGAATATTTCTATTATATTCTTTAATCCTAATATCTTAATTGTTTCCCTGTTCGTTTAATAGGCTGCGGAGGCATCTGTGAATGTGTTTTATTATTATACGTATGAAGGAAGTGTGGACATCGACTCTGTAAAAGATCCTGCATTGAAAGCTTCAATTTTAGCGCAAATTAATCACTTTGGGCAGACACCAAAGCAACTATTTATCAAGCCCCATGTTAAAAGGCGAACTAACAGAAAGCTTCCTCCTCATCCCCTTAAACATTCCACTTATCTTCTTTCACAGGAGATACGCAAAAGTTCATCTCCTATCACTCAAATTGTTATTCAAAATGATAAAGTTATGGTACCAAGAACTAATAGTTTGCTTAAACCAATGACATATACGACATATATTGCTTAGGGTTTCCCTGATCGTAGCTTGAGATTCATGAGCTATGATCAAGACAGGCTTCTTTCGACACACGAAAAATTTACATGGGGGTAATCAGAATTCCTTTCGACACACAAGCATTTTTACCCCCCATCAAGCAATCAATCCAGAATTCCTTTCCAGTCAAAACTTGTTCAGAAATGGGGTATGTTACACTCAACCTCATGATTATATACTAAAAATAAAAGCTCAATCATTCATTACTCTTTTTCTTTGTTATTCTTCTTGTAAACTTTTGCATACTAGCTTTACAGGAGTTTGCTGAGAGGAATGACAATGGGAAGATGGCTGAAGGATCAAAAGGAGAGGAAAAAGTAGGAAATTAGGATTCATAATGCTCAGTTGCATGCTGCAGTATCCGTGGCAGGCATAGTTGCTGCAGTTGCGGCCATTGCAGCTTCAATAGAGTGTACATTGTAGAATCAATACAGTGTACATAGCAGCCATAAGAAAGTGTACATAGCTGCCATAAAGTTCTACACTTACCATATGAGTGGTCTCTAGCTTAGCTTGCATTGTTCAAGAAATTTTAGAAAATTCTAAGGATGCTACTCTACTAATGTTTCTGAGACATGGATGTAATTTTCACTCCATATGGATGTATAACTGTATATTATTGAATAAGTAGAGTTATATGTAAAGAAATATTATATAGATAATCTATTTTTCATATATCTCAAAGAAGAAAAAAATAATATATAATTTATATGAGTTGAGTTGAATTTTTGTATATTTATTTTGTATGAAAATAGGTTTATTTTGCAATGAAAAAATTTTAAAAAATATATTTTACCTTACTGACAGATTTACAGACGGATTTTCTATCTATAATCAGAGTGTGAGATGATTTTCCAAAGTTTAAATTACAGACGGAAAATCCGTCTGAATATCTGTCTGTAATTACAAACGGAAAATCTGTCGGAAAATCTGTCTGTAATTACAGACGGAAAATCCGTCTGAAAATCCGTCTGAAAATCCGTCTGTAATTACAGACAGAAAATCCATCTGAAAATCAGTCTGTAATTACAGATGAAAAATCCGTCTGTAATTACAGACGAAAAATCCGTCGGAAAGTTCGTCGCATCAAGGAAATGGATGGAGAATTTACAGAGGAAAAATCTGTCGGTAACTGGTAAAAATCCGTCGGTAATTTTACGACGGAAAAAAATCCGTCGGTAAATAATTTCCGACGGGGCTTTTACAGAGGGACAAAATCCGTCGGTAATTTCGTCAGTAACCAAAAATCTGTCTGTAATAAAGACTAAATATGTCTGTAAATCTGTCTGTATTAATCCATTTTCTAGTTGTGTATTATTTTTTGAATCAACCAAATAATAATTATTAATTATATATAAAAATAATTATTAAAAATTATTTTAGTCAAATAGACTAAAATGTATAGTATTTAATTTTTGTAAAAAGAATATATATTTAAAAGTAGAGAATAAAAATATCATTTGAATATC
>NC_029787.2:38605766-38610479 GCF_000816755.2 Arachis ipaensis | reverse complement strand
GAGAAATTGAACGTATAATTTTTTCTTTAAATATTTATAATAAAAATGAACCTTTCGTATATATCACAATTTACCGAACTGCAGTTGTAAAAAAGCTCTGTATAGAAACTATTATTCTAAAATTAGATCAAATGACCTAGTCAAAATGGATAAATATCATAACCATTTTAGTAATGGCGAACACAAATGCCTTCCTGGTAAAATAGGAAATGTAACACTCTTTAAAAAATAACTTACTATTGAAATAACACTACAAGAAAAAAGGCCTGTTGGGACACTTTTTTTGCCACGCTTAAAGTGATCAATGGCCACACTTTTGTTAGGGTGGCCATTAATTTGTGATTTGGCCACACTTTTTTTCGCCAAGCGTGGCCATATGGGGAAACGGTACGCTTTTATGAGGGGTCGCCATTGATTTGTGATTTGGCCACACTTTTTTTGTCACGCTTGAAAAGCGTGGCCATGGAGAGAAATCTGTACGCTTGAAAAGCGTAGCTAATTTGTCTTCCAATGGTCACCTTTTTAAAGCGTGCCCATATCCTGTGTCTATTTGGGCACCCTACAAAAGCGTACCGATAGAGTTCCCTCCCCCAAAATTTAGTTTTCCACCCATTTTTTTTCAAACACTTTTCTTTTTTGTTTTTTTTTTCTAACTTTTCACTTTTAAACCTATAAGTGATAACATTATACACTTTATGTCCAAATTCACCTCAACCCTAAAGAAGCCGTTGCACCCAGTAGCAGCTCGCCTTCATGTTCATCATTTTTAAATCTCACATTTCTATCCCATTCCCCTAACCCTAATTCACGCAGCAGTAGTGCCTCCCTCTCCCTCATTTTCAGCATCCGAGCATTTCTCCTCGTCCTCCATCTTTCTCCAGCGCCATTATTTTAGTCTTTCCCTTAACCCTCACAGACTCGACCCTTCTCTACTCTCCTCCTCAGCGCCACTCATCCCCTCCATCGTTGCAGTCCCTAGCTCACCCTTTCCTTCCCTCGCAGTCACAGCGGCCATCGCTCGTAGTCCTCCGCGGAACTCACCCGTCACTCGAAGTTAGACTCCGAAGCCGTCGCCCGTTGTCCTCCTTGGAACTCACTCGTTGCCCGTCATCCTCCACGGTACAACGCAATAAACAGTCGCATTCTTCTACATCCTTCACCCAACTCTCTGAAACTCTGCATCTATTTTTCTTATTTGCAGTTAGTTGTTGAATTTCTACCTTTTTTTACTTTTAATTATTTGTTCTAATTTTTTTGGATCTAATTATTTATTCTTGGTTGTTATTATTTTTTATTCTGATTTTTTTGTTATTATTATTTGTTGCTGGTTCTAATTTTTGGTTTTGGGTTTTGCTTGTTTTGAATGTTGTTTTTGAACCGATTTCTTATTCTTAATTTTAGTTCTGATTTGGTAATGCAGGACAACAGCATTAATGTTGGCATTCTGTGAACATCTTCGAGATAACTACAGTCTTGCTACTATAAGTGTAATAAAATTTTGGCATTCAAATCATTATTTGATCTTGTAGACAGTTTTGTACACAGTCATACATGGTTTCTTTGTTTGTTTTCTATGTGGGACCTTTGTTTTTTAAAAAATTATCATCAAATTATGATTATGACAAGACATTGATCTACACAACAAAGAGATAGTAAAACTTGTAGTGTTTCAACTCATACCAACCAGGACCAGGTAATGTTTTGAGCATGGTATAAAGCAAAAGTGTTTAAGCTTAAGCTTAACTAATTATTAGAAGGCATTATTAGACCCTGGTTCCTACAGTATTCTTGCATTGAAATCTATGTATTATCATTGGGTGTTTTTATTTTTTTAGACCCGCATCAATTCCTTTCTTGCATTAACTTCTTAAGCACTATGGTTTGCTGTTCATTAGACAAAACAATGATTTGGCCTAATGACACTTTTTCACATGTACTTTATTTTCTTTTGCCAGGCATGCATGTGTTTTTCTTTTATGCATTTCTGGTTAGTTAATTAAATGGAATAACTTTTTTACTTCAAAACCTAACAACCTGTATTTAAGCTTGTGTAACTTTATATACGCATGATGACAAGGTCTATAGTAAAATAACAAATTAAAGGGAATGTTACATAATTAATTTTGTAATGTAATTATATGAAAGAACAGGTATGTTTGGATAACACCTACTCCTCTCCAGGTTTCTTAAACCAAATTTGTCTTCTTCTGGTTTACCAGTATTTGCTTTTATATATATGCTGCTAACAAATAAGGGATATGCTTCTTTTAGTAGCATATAGTAAGAGATAATATGAAGCTGTGTGTGGCACCTGGCAAACTAGCCTCAAAGCTATGAAAGAATAATAAGGATTATTACATATGAATTCCATGCAGCATAATTCGAATAAATTCTCTCAAGGTGTTATGTCTGCTTTACTTTTAAGCGCCTACTTGTTCTTCGCTCGCAGTTCCCACCATGACAATATCATAACATGAAAAAATGCTAATTGGTTCTTTGTAAATTTGAGCTTATCTGTTTTACTTTATGCTTTACGCTTAACTACTTGAGTACATCTACTACCGGTAAACTAGACAAGCATTTTACAGCATAAATAAATAGGTAACGTGGTATCGTCACTCAACTTTGGTATCTTGGCTTAATTTCTGCTAAACTGAAGCAATTCACACGTGCAATCTATTTATATTAAAAGAGAAATCACGGCCAAAATTTTGATGATCTCAAGAATTAATCTCTTTTGGTTTCCAAGATTAGTGGATGGGTTTTGGAATTTTGGGTTTGATCCTTTTTCTCTGCAGATGTGAGCTGGTAGTGTTTTGTGGTGGTGTTCATAAGAAAATAGCTTTAGGGTTGTTTGAGCCTTTTGTTTCTCACCTCAAGTTTGTGAAAGATGAGATCTCTAAAGGTGGATACTCAATTAAGCTTCTCCCTCCAAACAATTCTGCATTCTGGTTCTCCAAGGCCACCTTTGAAAGGTGATTATTCCTGCCCCCCTTTTCTGGTTTTTCCTCTTTTCACTTTTATTCTTTTGTGGACAATCACAGTGTTTGTAAATGATTCTTCATTTGTTCTTTGGTTTCAATAGAGTACTTATCCTATTTCCAATTAAGTTTGAAGACCCCTGAATCAATGAATCAATGAGTCGATTACCTTTGCATTGAAAGTGCTGTAGTGCTTTAGATATGATTGGGAATGGTTTTTCAAATGCATACTGACTTAGGCATTTCTCAATGTTCTTAATTATTAGTTAATTAAGCAGGGATTGATGAATGAAATCCAACTAGTTGAATGATGACTATCACATTAATCATGGAATTAGTTTACTTGGTTTTATAGATTTGGAGAATAGAGATTCATTTTTTGTTGGATCTTTGATTCAAACTATTTCGACAATAAATTTTGAAAAGTAGTCTACGACATGTTGTGCATTTTTTTTATGATCTCATGTATTTTGCAAATGCATTTGGAGCATTGCGTTTGAGGTATGAACTGGAATTGATTAGCATATTAAGAAGGTTCTGTGTATTATTATGCATTAATAGAAAGCGGATTCTTACATGCTTACAGGGAAGCCTGCATTAAGAATATCCTTCATACATGCTCTTTTTCAAGAATTATGAGTGTTCCTGTTGATTGTGGATGTATTTCAACTGATTCAATGCATAATCTGATTTTATTTATTTTATATTCTAGGAGGTTCAAGCTTCACCTAAGGAGGCCGCTGAAACAGTGGTTTTGGTCATTGATGAGAAAGGTGTGGAGTCACTCATATCAGAGCTTGTGAAAGGTGTCAATGAGCCAAAGCTATTTTGGTCTTCACACGAACAGTTTTCTTGTTCTTTAAATCACACATTTTGACTTTTTCTTTGATTGTGGCTTTGATGATGTGTATGTTGTATTTTTCAAATAATAAATTTTATTTTTTTGTTGACAAATGTGATGAAAGTTTATGTATGTTGGATTGGTTAATTTAAAATTGTATAAAAAAATTTCCTTTGTTTAAATTAGTCATTCAAATTATGATGTAAAATTATATATCAATTTTGCAATGTTTAATTAGGAAGATTCATAAACAAGTATAGCTATAAGTATTTTGATCTAACTTATAGTCATATTTTTTGCTATTGGCAAGCTTTTTAAGCGTAGCCATATCTTTTCGTAATCATCAATAGCCACGCTTATCAAGCATAGTCATATTTTCTCCTATTGGCACGCTTAAAAAGTGTAGCCATATCTTCCCCTATTGGCACGCTTTCGAAGGGTAGCCAAAACCACTCCATTGGGCACGCTTCCAAAAGCGTAGCTATAGATTAAGACCTATGGCCACGCTTTTTAAGCGTGCCAATAGGTGAAAGCGTCCCAACAAAAAAGCGTGCCGATAGATCCACAAAAGCGTGGCGATAGAGCAACCGGCACGCTGGCGGATGTAACCCTTTCAAAAGTGTGCCGATAGCTCAAGAAGCGTGGCGAAAAGCTATCGACACGCTTTTTTGCACTTTTTGGCACGCTTTAAAAACGTGACAGAAAGCTTATTTTCTTGTAGTGTAATAAATAATAATTAATTATAAGTTTTAATTCTTTTTTGTTTTTTATGAAAAAATATAGATAACCCATTTAAAAATTTAAAAAAAATGGTTAACTTGATAACAGACTAAATTTATAGACTAATTAATGTATGTGGCAATAAATCCTCATCAACCTTTGAACTTTGAA
>NC_029787.2:38597453-38605607 GCF_000816755.2 Arachis ipaensis | reverse complement strand
TGTATACATCTTTCTCTATCGGCTATCTTTCTATATCTATCTATCTATCTATATCTACATGTATATCGATTTCTAGGTTTTAAACTCTGGTGTCAAACAATAATAGCCACGTCTCCTTTTCTCCGAAGAAGTGAAAACATTAGAGACACGTAGCAAGTTCCTAAGTCCAAAGACACAACACGTGTAACCACAATATTCAACTTTGAACATTCATCGCACAACCCTAACATTCGGTTACTGAGACGTATATACATATATAGGCTACGGCACAATAATAATATGTAATAATGTAATCACACGCATTTACGCACTTGGCGTTTCGATAACCATTATTGTTGTTATCATACATACATAGGGTTATGGAGGCACATAAAGAGAGAAGAGAGCAAGTAGAGAAAGATGAAGGATCAAAGAAGAAGGAAGAGAATAATAATGTTAATAAATTGATGGCTGAAACAGTGACACAAAGGGTGGTTCGTGAGAACGTTGTGTCATCAATAGGTCACGAAAATGAAAGAGCTCAAGATCCAAATGATGTATTGGCTTTCTCAAGATCTGTTCATAATGTCGACTCTTCACTTGCATAATTCAATCGTAATCTTTGCTTTCTTATGATTCGTCCCGCTTTTTTCTCTTACTTGTTACAATGATGTGTGTATATTTATTATTTAATATATCTATAGACATATGTCACTTCTTTCGGAATCTTTAGTTTCAATTTTTCTTTTTCATTTTTGTTCAAAATATGTTATATCTTATTAGGGTTTTATGCTATATTTCTATATCATCACTAGCAGCTTGTTGTATAATTATGTTTGTTAAATATAATTATAAATGTAAATTTAATTTAATTTTATTATTAATTTCATAACAAATATGTGGGTTATTTCGTAATTGTATAGATCTTGCATTGTACCCTTATTGAAATAACATAATTGTGAATCTATGGATATGCATGGATTAATTTTGTATATTCATTTGACACATTTTAAATAATATAGTATGTGTTTGTGTATGTGTACATAATTAGATATGGTTCTTTGTTTTTTTTTCTCTCTCTCCTCTAGTTCTCTTTTCCTCCTCTATCAGTCTATCTCGGTAGGAATAGGATTCTAACCCTTTTTTTCCTCTCTTATTTTTTTTTTCTCCTGATGATTATTCCCAAAAAGTCAACGTAAACTTTGAATTACTCATTGAATTTTCTGTAACGAATAAATATATAGCATGTTTAGGTAACCTCATGGAACAGCACATTATATTGACTTGTTAAATATTTTAAAACTAATAAAACTAGTAATGAAATCTTGTAAGTGATTTATAATTTAATTAAGTGCTTTTAGGTTCAAGTATTTGAAATAGAAAAAAAAAAAAAAAACTTATAGGTTATAGATAATAGATAATAGAAGGTATTTAAGAAAAAATTGTCCAACCATTTCTATATTCAAATTTCCGTTCTATACTATATATATAGTATACATATCATTAAGGGAGACTTCTACCGCGGTGAAAGAATATCAAAGTTTTTAAAAGACCAGAATCTTTATGCAATTTTTTTTTAATTTTAGGGTTCATTTGATATTAAATCAATTTAGAATTAAAATATATTCTTTTATTCATTTGTATATGTGACATAACTATATTTTACTCTTTTAATCGTCAAAATGACCATTTCATATTCCACACAAATAAATCTCTATTATATTTAATTTATTCTTCAATTTTTTTATTTTTTGGACAAATCCAATTATAAATTAAAATTACATTACATAAGTAAATAAGGGTTTTAAATTAAATATTTACTTTCGTTAATAATTTTGTTGAAAGATAGACAAATCCATCATTAAGATCATCTTTGACAAATGTGGATTTATATATTTAAAAAAAATAGTGTAAAAAATCTTTACATCTATAAAAATGATATATTCTCTCTAATCCTTAAAAAATCACTTTATACTTTTTTTACCATAGACAAATCCATCATTAAGATCATCTTTGACAAATGTGGATTTATATATTTAAAAAAATCAGAAGAAAAACAAAATATATTGCCATGATTGGCAAGGATAAATGGATGTGTGTGTACACACATCATTATCAAGCTAAGTACCACTTTAGAAAAGGAAAACAAGGTTTTGCGATTATATTAATATGAATTCTGTTAGGAAACCAATTCAGTATCTATCAACTATCAGCCAATTCAAATGGGTTGGATTCCAAAGTCCAAATAACCAAAAAATCATCTACCCAAATACCTAGCTTTTACCCTAATTACCGTCAAAAATTTCAAAAATTACAGTTTCACTCACTACGCGAATTCATCTTCAACTACGACTCTTTTCTCTCCAGCTCTATACCATCGTCGAACTTCTTCTCCATGGCGGTGCGTTTTGCGTCTCGCCCACTAGTCGTCTTCTCTCCCACTACTAACCCCAATCAGCGTCGTCCAGTACTCCAGTGAAGAAGCCACTGTCGTCGCATGCGAGGAAGCCAACCCCGTCGACCGTGACTCTACTTATTGCCGCTTCTGCATCGGACGCTAGTCGAATATGCCGTCGTGGACTCGTCTTGACCAGCAGGTGCGTCAACAACATCCGCTGCCTTCAGCATTCATCGCGGCGTCGTGAAAATCGGCGCTGTCGCCAGGACGCCCCTGGCTTCCGTCTCCGTCACACGCTGCTGCACATGAACCACCTCATTCGACGCTTACAGGTCAGTGCATGTTAGGGTTTCATTAAAAATTGGACGTTACTAATCTGTGCTAGGGCTCAGGAACTATGGTTATTGTCGATTTATGTTTAATTTTGCTGAATTTACCAAGGTGTTCTCCAATTGGTTAGTATATTGTTAGGGTTTATGTAACAGAAGATACTTCTATTCTGTTTCTGGTTTTAGAAAAATGTATACTGGTTCTTGGGTGAAGATATTCTGGTTTTTGGTGGGTTGATAAATGGATTTTTCTCATATTTCAATTGTTGGATGTTTCTATTCATGCGAATTGGATGTCTATTTTTGTTGAGTATGCATATGATTCAATTATAATTCATTGGATGTTACTTTTTGTTATGAATCGATGATTTTTACTGAATGATCACGGATGTTGTTTTTACCATAAGATTGTTGGTTTTATTTAAAAGATTAGTTCTGATTAAACTTAATTTTAATTTATTTAAAGTTCGGTGTGAATTTAATAATATGAAATTGCTGCAAGAAACTGAACACGTTGAGAAAGATGATATTATAAACGAAAATGCGAATGTTTTGTTTGTGATATGTCAGCTTTTTTAAATTTTCTATAGAACTGTTCTTTTCCGTTCAATAGGTAAATGCTACTAATATTTATACTATTGGTATAATGTTCCTTGTTTTAATAGATAATGCGTGCACATGCTGCACTTGTATTTTTTTAATGTGGTTTGCGAGTTTGGGATAAAAATTAGACTAGAGTTAGTTTTATTTTGTCAGATTTAAAGTTTGGTTTGAGTCTAGACACCTAAAAATCATGCAGAGTGGAATCCATCATAATGTATACATGTGATGACATCACCATTTGAGACAATTTTAATACATTTTGGGATTTTTCTTGAGTTACAGCTGTGAATTTTTATAATACTTTAAGAATTGGATATATTTTATTTTGGTCATACTTAGTATCTTTCTTCTTGTAGGCAACTTGAACTTTTATGCAAAAATTTACGTCACATGTTTCTTTTGTTAAACAAATCGATGTTTCTTTTTATACTAAATGAATGATTCTTTTAGAAGGAATCATCATTTAAGAAGGGAATTAATTTTAAAGTAATTGAACCCATATTGTACTTAATGATTCAATTGTTGACTTATGAACATTTTTATAGTTAATATATAATAGACATAGATGGCTATTATTTCTTGCATATATCTTGACCATAATTGCTTTGTTTTGCTTTCACTCTCCAGGTGTATCCTGAATAGCCGAGCGCAATATGTAAAAATCTACGTCAGATGTTTCTTTTGTTAAATAAATGGATGTTTTTTTATACTGAATGGATGATTCTTTGAAATGAATCATCATTTAAAGTGAAAATTAACTTTGAAGTAACTGAATGCATATTGTACTTATTGATTCAATTGTTGTAATTTATGAGCATTTTTATAGTTAATATATAATAGACATAGATGATCATTCATTTGTTACATACATCTTGACCATAATTGCATACACCTTGACCATAAATAAATTAATAAATACTATGTATATGGATATGCATGCCAAATTCCCATTACTCTGACATGTTGCAAGCCCAACTATGTCTTTGCTATCTAGTTTCAAATAGAGTGCTTTTTCTTTAATTCACAAGGTGAGAAGCGCTGAAAGTATGGAATTTTTCTTATGATTTCTTCTGATTTGTCATAAGTTGATGATGTTATGTTCCATCATGTTTCAATTATCAAATGGAGGAAAAAAGAGTTTCTTTTTACTTTTTTTCTTTCTATTTTATGCTTTGATTGAGGGTTGAAGATGAGTTTAATTTTGAAATTGGCAATAGTGGTTTAAGGTTCTACCCCTTTTTCGGGTTTTTTATTTGAGCTTGTGCATGTTGGCTTTGAATTTCAATTATTATATCACTATGCGATGCCGTCGCCGTTTGAGAAACTTTTGATACATTTTTCTTTTTTAAAAGTCCTAGTCGGCATGTTTCTCCGAGTAGGTACCTGCTTGTTTTTGCAGAGATTTAAGTGGATATTACTTCTGTTAAGCATCAGTATGTTTTTTTTGCATATTAAATGGATGTTACTTTATATATTTTTCGAGTTTTCTTGTGTTGCAATTGTGGATGTCTATATTTCTTTAAAAATTGCATGATCTTTTTTTTTTAAATCCTACTCAGCATGTTTCTCTGTATAGGTACCTGATTGTTTTTGCAAAGATCTAAATGGATATTACTTCTGTTAGGCATCAGAATGTTCCTTTTTCTTACTAAATGGATGTTACTTTATATATTTTTCGATTTTTTCTTGTGTTGCAGTTGTGGATGACTATATTTCTTTAAGAATAATTGCATGGGATTTTTTTTAAGTCCTACTCGGCATGTTTCTCCGTGTAGGTACATGATTGTTTTTGCAAAGATCTAAGTGGATGTTACTTCTGTCAAGTATTAGGATGTTCCTTTTCCATACTAAATGGAACTTACTTTAACAGAAGCCATGTAAATGACAAATCAAAAAAGCTTATTCCATATAAGTAGAAAAACAAAACCCAAAAAACAGAGCATCACACGCGTATTAGTCAATGATGATTTTTTCTAATAGAATGATTAACAATGATGATTTGTCTAAACAAATTACATTTTAACTAACAATAATCACACAAATTTTGGCATCATTAATTCTTCTATTTTGATGATGGAATCAAAATTGTTCACAATAAGTAGTAGTTGCTTCTTGATACTTCTTTAACATGAAATGAAAAGAAAAGAATGGACTTGCGACTTTAAAATTCCTGCTTAAGAAACTATCTAATTGTGACCTATTCCTAATCATTAGCATAATATGTGACTTAAAAACTCAATTTTGTTACGAGATTTTGCTAAAAATCTAAGAGCAATGAAGAACATTGTTAAACTAGGATACACTCTTCTCTGAATCTTAAGACATGCTTATAATCCAATCATTAGAAATAGGAATAAAATTTTTGTTGCTGTTGTGTATATAATTCAATGTTTAGACATGTAACAAATGATATGAAACACAATCTCTTTTTGCCAAGGAGACTTGACGGAAGTGCTTTGTTACACTTCTAGTTATTTGTTTGTCATTCTTACAAAAATAATCAAATGAATAAAAGAATAAATTGTATTCTGTACACTCCTACTTACTACATGTCTCAACTAATTCTATATTCTTTATTCTATATTCTATATTCAATATCAATCTTCGATTTTGACTATACCAACATGGATATATAAAGGAAGAAAACAAACTACCAAGGACAAATTGCAAGTTGCAACCATCATGAATTGTAATTTCCCAAGTTGATAATCAATTTTGACTCATTCAGTTCCAACAATTTCATATCCCCTTTCTAATTTTTTGCTCTTCCACACCTTTACAGGTTCCAAAAGCAAGTGATGCCTACAATTGTTGGTTGCCCTTTGCTCTTATAAGTCCATTTTTCTAATTCACTCTGCAAAGAGAACAACCAAATAATAGATTGTTTAAAATAGAAACACACAATACTATCCCAAAAAACATCCAAATGTACCAAAAAAGAACATCTGAAAAATATAAAAATAAATATCAATTATTCAATTTCCCACATTCATCTTTAGTTTACAATGGAAGATTTCACCCTAGTCTAATTAATATTCCATCAATTATTCAAGTTTCACCTAGCCCATGGCAATGAACATAAGTTTATTATCTATATGCGCTATGCATAGCAAGTTGATTGGTCCATTATTTAAGAGTGTATCTAAGTATATTGGGAGAATGAGAGTTGATGGCCATAGTGACCAAACATGAACGTACTCTTTGAAAAGAATTAGATCTTTGCATATATGCTTCCGTTCCTTCCTGAAAGTTGCTTTTCTTCCTTTTTGAATTTTTGGAAAAATTCATACCAAAAACAACAAATAAAAATATAGAAACCAAGTAACCACTAGTAATAGTTATGAAATCAAAGAAACCTGCTTATAGAAGACAAGAAAAATAACTTGCAAGAATATAAGTAGTAGTAAACAGCTAGACAGAAACATTCAACCAACGTGAATGGTAGCAGGGCAATGGTTCTTACAACAGACCGGCGGCGCGATCACGTGGTGAGCAGACTACCCAACGGCACAAAAGGTGGCGCTCCAAAGGAAACAACGACGTGGTGGTCATGGCAGCTAGACTAGCGGCGCACTAGAGCGGCAACGAATCGACGCTTTGGACGAGGAAGAAGATCGATGAGATGAACGGGGAATGGTAATCACAATCCTTCCTGAAGAGGGGCAGTGATCCCTGGACGACAAAGTGACAGTGCGACGATAAAGCGAAGGAGAGGGGACGACGGAGCTGCTTCTGAGTTCTTTCGTGGCGGTGAAGAGGTGGCTGTGGGATGTTGCCTAACGGGGCAGTGTTAGGTGTCGCCGCAACTGTGCCAACTGGAGAGGAGTGTGGATGGCATGGCTGCAGGAATAGGAGAGAAGGAGAAGGGTTTCTGTAAACAACTATGAGAGTGGGTGGGAGTGGGAGAGAAGGGGAAGGATTTTTACCATTTTTTATTAGGATTATTCAATCAGCTCTTAATTATTCAAATTTTAAATTTTAAAAAGATTTAAAACTAATTGTTAAATAAAATTGTTTAAAAAGTTAGCTGGTTCATGTTGTTTTCCTATACTTTTCCTATTAATATTGCAAGGATAACATACAATAATGTTGAATGAAACATAAAGTATGTTTTTACATCATCAAGAATTGGCAGAAACTCTAGCTCAAACGTTAATTAGCTTAATCGGATCAAGTATTTATGAACTATTTTGAAATTCATGTGCATGCATAGCAAATAAGAGTATTGAATATAAACAACTTGGAAAAAAAAACACTTCAATATAGTGGTTGGTATTTATTTATGTTGAAGCATTAAAAGAAAGAAGAATGATTCTATCTCCTTTTGAAGAAATATTAATTATAAGCATATTTGGCTTACGCGTAACCTTTCCGTATCTGTGTTTTAGTCATCATTTTCGTTATACCAAAAATTTTGAAAATATAATATATATTCAAAAAAAAAAATTAACCACACAAATTTTTATTCCTCTTTCTGTGATCGCATGCTGCGTCGCTCAACTGTCGAGTCTTGCTACACCTGCATCGTTATTCGTGTCGCTGACTAATACTATAAGAAAAATGTTGAGTACTATTAGATTTAGCATCGCACATTAGTATTAATTTTACCGGCAGATTTATTGACGGTTTAAGTGTGCAATTTGTCAGGTCAAATTATTATCGGCGGATTTTCGTTTTCGACAATAAATTCATAGGCAATAATTAGAAGAAGAACATAAAAAATAGGCGTGAAATGTAGCGTAAGATTTACCATCGTCTTGTTCCCATGATAAACACGTTTGGTAGAAAGTTGTGTTTTCTTGACCTGCAACACGTTAAAATCCGACGATAATCGTGCTCTAAATT
>NC_029787.2:38592013-38597364 GCF_000816755.2 Arachis ipaensis | reverse complement strand
CTCCAGTCTCTCTCTAACTCTCTCATCTCTCCTTTCCGTCAACACCTCTCCGGTAGCTGCTATCCCCTCCGGCAGACCTCTCCGACGGCACCCTCTCACAGTTCTGTTGTCGCTGCTGCTGAAAATGCTTCTGCCACCACTTTTGCTCTTCTTCTTCTCCTGCTACTGTTCTTCTCAGTGCCAGCATAGGAATAAGGTCATAAGCTCCTGCTCAACCATTTTCTTCTTCTGTTAAAGATCATTTCAGGTAATGCTTCTGAACTTCTAAAATAAGATTAAGGTCTGAGCTTACTTATTATTATAAAATAGAATTTGTGTTGATTATTGTTGATTTGTGTTTATTATTCAAATTTCTTAGTAATTATTGTTATTTAATTTATTCTTAATCTTTAACTTGAAAATTATTTTTGGTGCTTTAATTTTTCTCTCAGGTTGCTTGCTGTTTTAATTTGGTGATACTTTAGAATCAATTAGAGAATTTATAATTAGTTCAACATGCTATTATGTTTCTTGAATTTAAATTTGAATTTGTTTGGACTGGATTAAGGTCTGAGCTTACTTGTTATTATAAAATAAGATTTGTCTTGATTATTATTGATTTGTGTTGATTATTCAAGTTGCTTAGTGAAGTTTTTATTATATATATTTTTTATTATTGTTCATTTAATTTGTTCTTAATATTTAACTTAGAAATTATTTTTTGTGCTTGCAGCTTCAATTAGGTAATAATTTAGAATCAGTTAGAGAATTTATAAAAATTAGTTCAACATGCTGTTATGTTTCTTGAATTTGAATTTGAATTTATTTGGACTGGATTAAGGTCTAAGCTTACTTGTTATTATAAAATAGGATTTGTGTTTGTTATTGTTGATTTGTGTTGATTATTCAGGTTGCATAGTGAAGTTTCCATTATATATTTTTCTTTTATTATTGTTCATTTAATTTGTTCTTAATCTTTAACTTGAAAATTATTTTTTGGTGCTTTAATTTTCTTTTCAAATTGCTTGCTACTTCAATTAGGTGATAATTTAGAATCAGTTAGAGATTTTATAAATATTAGTTCAACATGTTGTTACGTTTCTTAAATTTGAATTTGAATTTGTTTGGACTGCTTTGTGTTTTAATTGAGTTTTGATTGATGTTATGGATTGAGGTTAGTTAGATTTGTGAGAACCATAAAAGTAGATATATGTCCAATTTTAGGGGGATTATGTCAAAATTTTTTTTGAAATAATATAAATATTGACAGATTTGTGTTGTATATATGCTGATTAGTATTAATTGGTATTCTCATTACAAACATGATGACAGGTAGTAGAAGTGCCACGAGTCGGTCTCATGGTCGTGGTAGAGGGAGGGTTTCCACTACCGGTACCCTAGCGACTTCTCAGTCATCGCCCTCTACCTGACTACCCCGTCAACCCTTGTGACGTCACAGGCGGGTTCACTGGACCAGCAGTTCATCATGGTCCTGAACCCCAACTACGTCGCTCCATTTACTACGCCTCCTCCGCCGCCCCCTACAAGTCCAGCGATAGAGATCGCAGTGGGTGATTCCTCTAATTCATTCCAGCCAGATGCCTCTCCACCACCGCTTGTCATACGTATAAGCATTTGACTTGATGGCATGTAGGCATAAGTACTATTTTAATATCTTTTATCCGCAATATATTTTGAATTTGTTAAGTTTTACGTGTTTTTATGATTGCTAATCTTAAGTTTTTCGTTGATAGGTTTGCACCAAACAATAATAAATGTACACAGGAGATCTCCAATGTGATTAAGTCCATGTACGACAACCCATAGCCGAGCTAAACGAAGATTTCTGCTGAGACCAGAGAGTGATGGTTTCAGAAGTGGACGGTAAGAACCCAATGTTGTTGAATTAACTATATGTCAACTGTATTCTATTTTGACTAACTAATATTGTTTTGTTACTTTGTGTAGGAAAACTTTATGTGGGATAAGGAACATGATATCTTGATCAGGAAGATCTACGACCACTGGATAACTAGGAAACTAGGAAACTTAGTAGATGATGTAGGACGTTCGTCAGGGTGCGACCATCTCATGATTTGGCTCTGTCCAAATATTAAGAAGGAATTGAATGTCTATTTTAGTACTGATGAGGGGTTCAAGCGTCACTGTCTAACGAGCAAAACTAACAGGGGTTCGCCAAGGTCGTGGAAGTATACCGGTGGGTGGGCAACTTTCCTGGAGATGAAGAGTGGGCTGGTATGTAGTTTGCTAATCTTTGTTATTTATTACTTGAATTAATTGTTACTTGATTTATTTTATTAGTTAGCTTCAATATATTTAGTATAAGTCGTTGGAGCCTGAGGCGACATTGGTGGAGATGTTTAAGTATACCCATACGTTGAAGGCCAACAAAGAGAGATTTGCCGATGAGCGATCTACTTACAAACCACAAAACATCGACAAGTGCACCGAGTCGTATCAAGTAATAACTCACGGTGAGTTAGTGTCGACCCCACGATGATTAACGGATCAAGAAAACCATAGTCAACTGATTAATCTAGTTAGACAATCAAATCAAGGTTTTGAAAACTTTGAAACATAAATAGCAATGAAATAAAGCATGGCAATGAGTAACGTAAAGATAATATGATTAAGAAAGTTAAGGTTTCGAAGATATTAAAACATCTGGATTAATATTTTTTTTACTTTCCACCATAATCATGCAACGACTCTTTTATGGTAAATCATTAGTAATCAAACCCTAATTCCTTGGTAATTTAATTTCTCTTTAACCTAATTAATTGCTGATCCTTTAGTCAATTATTTAAGAAAAGAGTTGAAGAACGTTCATTGATTTATAAAACCACACAATTCATAAGACTCTTTCCTGGTTGATTTTATGTCACTTATCAATCCAGTTTCAAAACTTAAGAATTGTGATAATCGGTTTTCAAGCTTAATTCAATTAATCAACTTTTCCAAGAGGTTAAGAGAATTCAAATCAGAAAAGAATTGTTTCCCAACATATTCAAAACCTTTAAGATGAAGAACAAAAACCTTTTTTTAAGAAGAAATCAATTACATAAATTAAAGAAAAAAAACTAATATATTAAACCATGAAATTAATAGAGCTCCTAACCTTAATCGAGGAGAATTAGAAACTCATGTTCTTCAGAGAATCCTTAAGAAATTAAAACTGTGAATTTTCGAAGAAGAGAGAGTGGCCACCTGATACAAAAATTATTGTTGGTCTAAAATTTCTCTTGTAGAAATAAAAACTTCGTTGTAAGCATAGCTACTGATGAGCGGATAATTTATACGCTTTTTGGCATTATTTTTACATAGTTTTTAGTATGTTTTTGTTACTTTTTATTATATTTTTGTTAGTTTTTAAATAAAAATTACATTTCTAGACTTTACTATGAGTTTGTGTGTTTTTCTGTGATTTCAGGTATTTTCTGGCTGAAATTGAGGGACCTGAGCAAAAATCTGATTCAGAGGCTGAAAAAGGACTGCATATGCTGTTGGATTCTGACCTCCCTACACTCGAAGTGGATTTTCTGGAGCTATAGAAGCCCAATTGGTGCGCTCTCAATTTCTTTAGAAATTAGACATCCAGGGCTTTCCAGAAATATATAATAGTCCATACTTTGCCCGAGTTTTGATAATGCAAACTGGCATTTAAACGCCAACTTTCTACTCTATTCTGGCGTTAAACGCCAGAACTGGCATAAAAGCTGGAGTTAAACGCCCAAAATGGCACCAAAGCTGGCGTTTAACTCCAAGAAAAGTATCTACATGTGAAATCTTCAATTCTCAGCCCAATCACACACCAAGTGGGCCCGGAAGTAGATTTCTACATCATTTACTCATTTCTGTAAACCCTAGGTTACTAGTTCATTATAAATAGGACCTTTTACTATTGTATTTTCATCTTGGTTATTCTGGTTCCCCCTTTGGGGCCGAAGCCAATGACCACCATTATCACTTATGTATTTTCAACGGTGGAGTTTCTACACCCCATATATTAAGGTGTGGAGCTCTGCTGTTCTTCATGAATCAATGCAAAGTACTACTGTTTTTCTATTCAATTCATGCTTATTCTTATTCTAAGATATTTATTCGCACACAAGAACATGATGAATGTGATGATTATGTGACACTCATCACCATTCTCACTTATGAACGCGTGCGTGACAACCACTTCCGTTCTACATGAAAACAAGCTTGAATGTGTATCTCTTGGGTTTCTAATCTAAGATTAAAACCTTCGTGGTATAGGCTAGAATTATTGGTGGCCATTCTTGAGATCCGGAAAGTCTAAACCTTGTCTGTGGTATTCCGAGTAGGATCTGGGAAGGGATGACTGTGACGAGCTTCAAACTCACGAGTGTTGGGCGTAGTGACAGACGTAAAAGGATCAATGGATCCTATTCCAACATGAGTGAGAACCGACAGATGATTAGCCGTGCGGTGACAGCGCATTTGGACCATTTTCACTGAGAGGACGGACGGTAGCCATTGACAACAGTGATCCCCCAACATATAGCTTGCCATGGAAAGGAGTATGAATGATTGGATGAAGGCAATAGGAAAGCAGAGGTTCAGAAGGAACAAAGCATCTTCATACGCTTATCTGAAATCCCACCAATGAATTACATAAGTACTTCTATCCTATTTTATATTTTATTTATATTTTAATTATCAAAACTTCATAACTATTTGAATCCGCCTAACTGAGATTTACAAGATGACCATAGCTTGCTTCAAGCCGACAATCTCTGTGGGATCGACCCTTACTCACATAAGGTATTACTTGGACGACCCAGTGCACTTGCTGGTCAGCTGCACGGAGTTGTGAAGAAGTGTGTGATCACGATTTCGTGTACCAGCTACAAACCAACAAACAATTCTCACATCAAATTTAAAAGATTGGTTGTCACAAGTACAAACCCCAATAAAATTAACCGAAGTATTTAAACCTCGGGTCGTCTCACAAGGAATTGCAATGAAGTGATCAATTATTGGCTATGAAGGAATACGGGGGGTTTAATTTGGTAAAAGGGCAAGAAAGTAAATGGCAAGAAAAATAAAAGAAACAATTAAAGAAAGCAATTAATAAAGAGAGACATTCATGGCAATGATTGAGAATATAGACTTTCTATCCTAGTCACTAATCATAACAATGATTAACAAGAATTTATCTTATTTTGTCATCTCTAACAATGGAAGAAAGTACAATGTTGTCTTCACACAAGAAAAAGTCAAATAAGACTAGCTAATCTCACTCTAAAAGTCCTAATCAACTTACTAATTGAATTAGCAAAAGATTAGCATTAATGGAAACAATATTAGCTAACAACTCTAGATCA
>NC_029787.2:38538842-38591906 GCF_000816755.2 Arachis ipaensis | reverse complement strand
GTTAATAAATATATATAATTTTTTTAAAAAACTTCAAAAATATTACCTATTCCATGGTCAGTAATAACAAATTGAAGAAAACAAATCGTGGCTAAAAAAGGTTGAAGAAATACAATAATAACACTCTAGAAATCAAATTGGAGATCTAACCTAACAGTTGGGATGGAAGAAAGATTGGGGAATCTGCTAGCGCTCTCAACATCACTCCAAATCTCGTTCTCCTTCTCACACTCTCTCTCAATCTTACTGGCACTCTCGATCGTGCTCCTCCGCTCCTTGAATCTCTCTCTCTCTCTCTCTCGTTTCAACAAATTCTAGGGTTGCATTTGTTGTTCTCTGTTTTGAGGTGAGCTAATGGAAAAGAAGAAGAACCTCCTTTCGTGTTCTTTCTTCTCTTACTGATTTTGATCCATATCTGAATCATGCATATCTAATTTCTCGCGTCTGGTTCATCCTCTTGTCGCCTGCACTGTCGTTGTGCCGTCCTCTTCTCGTATGCGCCATCGTCTTCTCTATGTGCAGTCGTCTTCTCAGCGGTTCCATTGTTTGCTCGATTCACGGCTTGGTGAGTTCCAGTTCAGTTATCTTCTTGCTCCTTCAATCTTCTTTAATATTTACTTGATAATTAATATGTAATTAATTTGATGTTTAATTATTAGTTAATTTAGGTTTTTAATTGGTTATTTAGTAGTTAGGTTTTGAATTTAGGTTTTAATTAAGATGTTTATTTGAATTTAGGTATAAATGAGTTTAATTACACTGATTTTTTTAATTATTATTAATTCTATTTTTCCATTTGACTATAACAGTTCTAGTATTTAATTACACAAAAATCTCTACTGGTAATGATAAACAAGTTAAATGCTGGGATCTTTAATAGAATAAGGTGTTAGTCGTAAGATACATGGAGGTTCATTTGGACAAAGCTTAGCTGCTGTTGCTATTATTGTCTATACAAATGCTGTAAGTGGTCAAGTTGATTTGTTTTTGCTATGTGTTGCATTTAGAAGTTAGAACCATCACTAAATGCCTTTAATCTTTATTACATACTTGTTGGGAAAATCTACACTAGTTAGTGAGCTATCGAAAAGTGGTCTCTACATTATTTGTCGGTAAATATAGTAACCCTTTCCTTATCCTCATGCAAATATAGTGTTATTTTAGTGTTATTTAGTTTTAGGATGCTCAATGTCCGAACCTAATGCCCGCACACATTTTTTATGTAGTATTAAATCTCATTCTTCACTACTAATTTTTTCATACTGTGTGTTTGGCTGACTTGAAAGTGTAAATCCTAAGGGATGTTTTAGTGAATACTTCTCATTTTGTGAATTGATATTGAAATCAAATTTTTGAAGTTTAAGTTGCTTCAGTCGGCACTTGTTACTATTATATTATTAGAATGGGAATGAATACATATGTTATGTTTGAAAATAAATCCAAATTTTTTTAGTATAAATTTTTTTATGAAAGTTCTTTGAGTTTTTGGGAGTGCATTTAAGGTGTTTGAAGAAATGTCTCAAAAAAAAAAAAAGGAATGGCATGCGTGTGACTGTGGATAAGAAAGGCGATGAATTTCCCTTTCTTTGGAAAAGACTTACTTAAGTGTGGGTTTTGTTCATACCCTGGGTCGAGCTACCCGACCTGGGATGATTGGCGACAAAGCGACCGACCTCTTCAGGTCAGACTATCCGACCTCTTTTTAAAGAGAGCTCGGCCAAACCGACAGGAAAGCCCAGTAAGGGGCCCAAATAGAGGAACACGACCCAAATCCAAAGGCAGTCCAAGCCTATAATGATAAGGGCGGTTCCCTTGAAGATAAGCTGACCTCACTCAAAGATAAGATAAGATAAGATAACTAACTTATCTTATCTAAAAAGGTCACTCTACACCACTATAAATATACTGGAGCACCCAGGTATAACTCATACTCTGATTCTACTAAAAACCTGCTTAATACCCGTGCTAACTTAAGCATCGGAGTCTCTTGTAGGTACCCCCACCCTCCGGTGGCCAAGGATCAGCAGTGCAGCAAGTCCAACAAGTCGGACACAATAGCTCCGGCCGTCACCAGCCAGCCGGACACGCCCTCTCCGACTAGTACAGAAGATCTCATCCGAGATCGACCTCCAGTTTCAGGTAACCCTCAGAACATTGGCGCCGTTGCCAGGGAACCTGGAAGTCATCCCAACACCATGGCGGACGGCCATGACAACGACCACGATTCAGATCTAGAAAACAGAACACCGCACAAGAACGCGGACACTACACTGAAGGATGCTCCGAAATCCAACGGGGACAAAAACTCATCAAATCCCGGGGTAATAGAAGCACTTCAAGATCGCTTAAAGCAACTCGAAAAAGAAACCCAACAACAATGAGAGGTTGGGAAGGATCTTCAAAGAGAGGTACGGCGACGTCGATAACTGGAAGACAAACTCCTACAACTTGAAGCCAATCTCAAAGCAAAGGCTACCTGGACCACTCCTGAGGAGAACTCTCGAAAGGATCAAGATCCATTCACTAGGGAAATCATGAAGACTAAAATCCCTAAAGACTTCAAACTTCTGGATATGACTTTGTATGATGGCACCACAGATCCCAACCATCATCTCAGCAACTTCAGAAGCAGAATGTACCTCATCGACGCTCCAGATGCCATTCGCTGCAAAGCCTTTCCAACAACTCTCACGAAGACAGCAATCAGATGGTTCGACAACCTACCACCCAAGTCCATCGCAAACTTTGATGACCTGGCCAAAAAGTTCCTGGCCAGATTCTCCATCCAGAAAGATAAGGCCAAGCACGCCCCCAGTTTACTAGGGATCAAGCAAGGAGATCGGGAGAGCCTCCGCAACTACATGGAAAGATTCAACAAAACATGCATGGACATACAAAGCTTACCAACAGAGGCCGCCATCATGGGACTCATCAATGGCCTACGAGAGGGACCTTTTAGCCAATCTATATCAAAGAAGTACCCTACCTCCTTAGACGAAGTACAAGAGCGAGCAGAAAAATATATCAACATGGAAGAAAATGCTCGGTTGGGAGAAACCTGAAAATCTGGGACCCCCTAGCGAGATAAAGACAAGGAATCCAAGAGGAAAGACAATCGACAAGGGGAGAAAATAAAAAAATACCATAATTACACTCCTCTCAAGGCATCCCTGGTCGACGTATATAAAGAAGTCTGCCATACAGAGAAAATTCCCCCAGCGCGGCCACTCAAAGGCAAAAGGAGAGGAGGAAACCGGAAGGAATACTGTGAATACCATCGAGTCCGAGGGCACTTCACCAACGAGTGCTTCGACTTAAAAAATATCATAGAAAAATTGGTGAGAGAAGGAAAATTAGATCGATTTCTGGCCACCCGAGATGATGACCAAAGAAAGAGACGAAGGGACGAAGATGCCGGACGAACCGAACGATCACCTCAGACACCAGAGAGACACGTCCACATGATACACGGCGGATTCGTAGGAGGTGGGATCTCCAAATCATCTCGCAAAAGATATCTCAAAGAAGTATATCATGTCGAGGGAAAGGAGGAAGCACCCAACATCCCTGCGATAACATTCACTAAAGAGGACGCATCCGGCATCATCCCGGGACACGACGATCCCATGGTCATCACTATCATACTGGCAAACGCTAATCTACGTCGCACATTAATAGACCAAGGGAGCTCCGCCGACATCTTATTCAAAACTGCCTTCGACAAGCTCGGCTTGGAAGAAAGGGAGCTTAAGGCATACCCAAACAGCTTGTTCGGACTGGGAGATACCCCAGTACAACCACTGGAATACGTATCACTGCACACAACCTTCGGAAAAAGGAACCGATCCAAGACGCTCAAGATAGACTACATTGTGGTTGACGTGAGTTCAGCCTACAATGCCCTAATAGGTCGGACCACACTAAATCAACTTGGCGCAATAGTCTCGACCCCGCATCTATGCATGAAATTCCCAACTACAGAAGGGATAGCTACAATAAAAGCAGATCAAAAGATGGCGCGTCATTGTTATAACGAAAGTCTAAACCTCAGAGGCAGAGGAGAAGAGTTTCATACAATTGAGCTTGGCGGAGTGCAGCGACGAGAGGAACTCCGTCCGCAGCCAGAAGGCGAGATAGAGAAGGTTCAGATCAGAGACACCTCGGACAAAACAACTAATATCGGAACAATCCTAAGAGGAGACTCAAAAGAATTACTGATACAATTCTTATGCGATAATGTCGATCTCTTTGCATGGAAAGCCACAGACATGCCAAGCATAGACCCCAAGCTAATGTGCCACAAGTTGGCGGTCTATCCATGATCTCGGTCGGTGCAGCAGAGACGAAGAAAACTTGGGCCAGAGCGATCCCAAGCTGTGGAAGAGCAGGTACAGGCACTACTGGAGGCAGGATTCATAAGAGAAGTCAAGTATCCACTATGGTTAGCCAACGTCGTCTTGGTGAAAAAATCAAATGGGAAGTGGCGAATGTGTACTGATTACACCGATCTCAACAAAGCCTGCCCAAAAGATCCTTACCCACTCTCAAGAATCGACGCTCTGGTAGATGATTCCTCCGGATATAGATACCTCTCGTTTATGGACGCATACTCGGGATACAACCAAATCCCCATGTATCCACCAGATCAAGAAAAGACCTCGTTTTTAACGCCAAAAGCAAATTACTGCTACATCGTGATGCCCTTCGGTCTCAAGAATATGGGTGCTACTTATCAAAGGCTGATGAACAAAGTCTTCTCAGACCACATCGGAAAAATCATGGAAGTCTATGTGGACGACATGTTGATAAAGACACAAAGTGAAGACACATTACTGTCCAACCTGACTCAAGTGTTCGACACTATAAGGAAGCACGACATGCGACTCAATCCTGTAAAATGCACCTTTGCGGTAGAAGCAGGCAAATTCCTAGGTTTTATGCTCACACAAAGAGGAATTGAAGCAAACCCGGATAAATGCCAAGCCATACTCAACATGAAGAGCCCCACCTGTGTCAAAGAAGTGCAGCAACTCAACAGGAGATTGGCCGTCCTATCCAGATTCTTAGCAGGGGCAGCGATAAGATCTCTCCCCTTCTATGCTACTTTAAGGAAGGGAAAGCAGTTCGAATGGACGACAGAATGTGAACAAGCCTTCCAAGACTTCAAGGAGTTCTTAGGACGGCCGCATATCTTATCTCGACCACGAGAAGGAGAACCGCTCATATTATATCTCGCAGTAGGAAGCCGGACAATAGCCTCAGCACTAGTCAGAGAAGACGAAAGTGGGCAACAACCCGTCTACTTCATTAGCAAAGCGCTATAGGGATCTGAGCTGAGCTACCAAAAAATAGAAAAGTTTGCCTATACTCTCATTCTAACATCTCGACGACTTCGCTCGTACTTCCAGGCTCACACCATTAAGGTTCGAACCAACCAGCCCATAAAAGGAATATTGCAGAAAACAGATTTAGCAGGCAGAATTTTACAATGGGCAGTCGAGTTATCAGAATTTGACCTCCAATATGAAGCTCAGACGGCCATTAAATCACAGTATCTGGCCGACTTTATTGCAGAATTCACAGATGCCTTGGAAACCCCCACAGAATGGAATCTCTACGTGGACGGTTCTTCAAATAAGAATGGAAGCGGCGCAGGCGTGATAATAGAAAGCAACCAAGGAACCCAAGTTGAGCTCTCCCTCAAGTTTAGGTTCTCAGCCTCAAACAACCAGGCGGAATATGAAGCGTTATTAGCCGGTTTGAAGCTGGCTACAGAGGTTGGAGCTCAAAAACTCAACATTTACAGCGATTCACAAGTAGTCACCTCGCAGATAATAGGGAGCTATCAAGCCAAAGATCCCACCATGAAAAAGTATTTGGATAAAACCAAGGAACAGCTCGGACAACTCGGGGAATATAAGATCTACCACATACCCTGCGAACAAAACGCCCGAGCTGACGCACTCTCAAAACTAGCCAGCACCAAACCAGGTGGCAACAATAGAAGCCTCATCCAGGAAATGCTACAGAACCCGTCAATCTCGGAAGCGGAAAAAATCCTAGCCATAACAAGCCAGGACCAAGGATGGATGACGCCCATAATTAACTACCTCAAAGCAGAGACGCTCCCCACAGAGGAAAAGGAGGCAAAGAGATTAAAAAGGGAGGCACAGTACTACACTATTATAAACTACATCCTGTACAAAGGGATCTCAATACCACTACTAAAATGTGTTTCGACCAACAACACAAAGGAAGTGCTAGAAGAAGTACACGGCGGCATGTGCGGCAACCATCTCGGAGCACGAGCTCTTGCCAAAAAAGTACTCCGAGCGGGATTTTATTGGCCAACCCTACAGAAAGAAGCTATAGAATTTGTAAAGACATGTCCACCATGTCAGAAACATGCCAATTTCTACATCGCTCCGCCAGAAGAGCTCATCAGTGTAACCTCGCCCTGGCCATTTGCAAAATGGGGACTTGATCTTCTCGGACCCTTTCCCCAGGGATCAGGACAAGTAAAATTTCTCATAGTTGGAGTAGACTATTTTACAAAATGGATTGAGGCAGAACCCCTAGCTAACGCCACCGCTCAAAGAAGCCAGAAATTCCTATACAGGAATATTGTCACGAGGTTCGGGGTTCCATACTCCATCACCACAGACAATGGCACTCAATTCACAGACGCAGGCTTCAGGAGACTAGTAGCCGACTTGAATATAAAGTAAAATTTCTCATAGTCGGAGTAGACTATTTTACAAAATGGATTGAGGCAGAACCCCTAGCCAACGCCACCGCTCAAAGAAGCCGGAAATTCCTATACAGGAATATTGTCACGAGGTTCGGGGTTCCATACTCCATCACCACAGACAATGGCACTCAATTCACAGACGCAGGCTTCAGGAGACTAGTAGCCGACTTGAATATAAAGCACCAGTTCACCTCCGTCGAACACCCTCAAGCCAATGGACAGGCCGAAGCTGCCAACAAAGTCATATTGGCTGGGTTGAAACGGAGACTACAAGATGCAAAGGGAGCTTGGACTGAAGAACTTCCACAAGTCCTATGGGCATATTAAACAACGCCACACTCCACGACAAATGAATCACCCTTTCGACTAGCATATGGAGTAGAGGCAATGATCCCAGTAGAGATCGAGGAAGGGTCATCCAGAGTAGTTCACTACGATGAAGAGGCCAACTCTCAACTTCAGAAGGAAGAACTCGACCTACTACCTGAAATCCAGGAAAGAGCTCGGATCAGGGAAGAAGCACTAAAACGTCGAATGGCTTCCGGATATAATCAAAGGGTAGTGCCGAGAAGTTTCATGGAGAACGATCTCATCCTAATCCGAAATGATATTGGAATAACTCGACCAGGAGAAGGAAAGTTGGCAACAAACTAGAAAGGACCCTACCGAGTTGTAAAAGTACTTGGGAAGGGCTACTACAGACTGTCTGAACTCGATGGACGAGAGCTTCCCAGATCATGGCACGCCTGCAACCTAAGAAGGTACTACAGCTAGAAAAGTAAAAGATCTCACTATTGGATGCACTCTTTTTCCTGAAAAGGTTTTTTTTAATGAGGCACCAAGTTGAGACTCAAACACTATTCGACATAAAGGGATAAAAAATTCCCACATGTATATATTTGCACTTTCCTTTGAATAAAATATATATTTTAGATATTCTACAAGTATTCAAGACGCATTAATCTGAAGCATTCATCGTCCGATTATAAAGCAACAGATTGGCAGAAAGTGAATAACAATTTCACTGCACGATCATGATAAAGACAATCGTCCGATAAAGGTGAAAACGCGATTCACCCAAAAGACGATCTAAAGATAGCAACCACCTTCTACAAATCGGCAAAGATGAATACAGAATAATGTAAGAAGTTATCGAAAGTGATCCAAAAAAGAACCTGACGAGGTCTTATGGATTGCTAAATAATAACTTAAAGACTGGCCGACGTTAAGAAGTCGGACCAAGTCAACCCAAGTTATAAGTAAACCCTGGAAAGAGGTCTGGCCAACCCTATTAAAGAGGATTACTTTAACTTAGAAGGGCCCGACATGACAAAGTCAGCCCAAAATGAAAAGTTATAAGAAGTAGTCCCTGAAAGAGACCTAACAAAGGTCCAAAAAAGAGGACTACAAAAATAACTTAGAAAGAGGACGATGCAAAGAAGTCGACCTCCTACAAACAAGTTATAGAAGTAATCCCTGAAAGAGACCTGACAAAGGTCCAAGAAAGAGGATTACAAAAATAACTTAGAAGAGATCGACCTAACGAAGTCGGTCTCCTACAAAAGTTATAGAAGTAATCCCTGAAAGAGACCTGACAAAGGTCCAAGAAAGAGGATTACAAAAATAACTTAGAAGAGATCGACCTAACGAAGTCGGTCTCCTACAAAAGTTATAGTAGTAATCCCTGAAAGAGACCTGACAAAGGTCCAAGAAAGAGGATTACAAAAAATAACTTAGAAAAGATCGATCTAATGAAGTCGGCCTCCTACAAAAACCAAGTTATAAAAGTAATCCCTGAAAGAGACCCGACAAAGGTCCAAAAAAGAGGATTACAGAAATAACTGGAAAAAGGACCAACGCAAAGAAATTGGTTATGAAGTGCTAAAAATACAAGCAAGAGCGAGAAAACCGAAGAAGCAAGTTGGACCCACAACCTCAAAGGATCCAAGCTACAAAGTATAAAGCAATCCAAAGAGGTCAAGACGCAAGATTCCAACACTCTCAGAAAACAGAAGAGATACCAAGTCAAGCGCAAAAAAGCATGATAAATCTACAAAGTTATAAAGCCTCAGAGGTCACCAAAATTTACCTAAAAAGGCTAGCAAGCTACTTTTGTTTTTCAAAAGTAAAAGTTGCTATGCAAGCAACTAGAAAATGTCAGCAATTAGCAAAACAAAGTTTAAGAGCCCACAAGCCGGGCTAACTGCATAAATATCCAGAGAGAGATCAGCAAACATCAGGAGCCTTCTTGGCAGCATCAGGACAAGGAGAAGGAGGGCGAGTTTGAATAGGCACAGCATCTACAGTCCCATCCTCCCGGTTCAGAATCTGGCAATCCGGATCAGACAAAACCGGGGGAGCAGAGGAGGTCGACACCTTGGCAGAGGACACAAGGGGGGATCAACGTCATCATCACCGTCGTCATCAGGGACAATCTTGCCATCCCTGACAACATTACCCAGGCTGAAGAGGGAAAGGTCGGCCTCGGGAGCAATGACCCGAACTTGCTCCTTCAGGTTCTCGTAAGCAGCAGTCACGCTACCAACGAGATGACCTTGAAGCTCGGAATAATCTTCCCGGGCACTCTCCAGCTCCCCCCTCAGGCGCATCACCTCCCGATAAGACGTAACGTAACTATCCTTATGCATCATAGCCGTATCCTCGGCCAGCCTCACAGAAGCCGCCAGGGAAAGGAAACTCGCCTTCTCAGTCTCCAAATCCTTCTCCAACTTGGCAACCTTTACCTCAAGCTCCTCTTTAAGGCCCTTCATCCGATCGAACTCTTGCTTTGCCTCCTCCATAAATTCTTTGGTGGCATGGAGAGGAAGATTCTGGGCAGTTCGGTACAGAGCAGCTCCCATATACGCCATCTTAATGCTGTTTTGGGTCATGAATTCCAGATGGCGAAGGATGGACACATCATCCATGGGAAGGGCACCATAGGGACCAATTTGCTGATCCACGAACTCAATTGCATTAAAGTCAGGAGCATCAAGGTTAAAAGGCTCAGCTGTTTTCTGTTTCTTATTGGGAGGAACGCCAGAAGGAGCGACAGAAGTCAGGGGAGGATCAGCCAGACGAACTCGGGGAGTGGGGATCACCTTCCTCGCCCCAGGAGAACTCGGCATGGACGGCTTCACACGCACTTGGGAAGATCCCTCCCCAGCCGCTTTGGCCGAGATGTTTTTGGCAGCAGTCGCCTTCTGTGCTCTTTTAAAAGCCTTCATAGACTCATTATTCTTCATTGCCTCTGCAAATAAAACACAACAGTAAGAAATTAAGCTGCAAGTCGGAAGGCATTTACAAGCAATATAAACAGATAATAAAGGGAACGCAAAATACCCAGCTCAGTGTGAAGAAGAGAGGGATTGGTTAAAAATTTCTTTGTATCAAGATAGGGAGGTTGACCCCAGTGTTCTTCCAAGACAGTCACAAAAGCCTGCTCAGCCTCATCCAACATTTCCCACGTGTATCTGGACACTCTCACATCTTTCTGCCATTCCAAGGGAAAGGCAGGCTCATCATTCTCATCCAGAAAAAAGGACTGAGCTCCTTCAACAGCCCGGACCTTGAAAAAGTAGTTTTTAAAATCACGAAACGATTCATCAAACATGGAAAAGACCTTCTTTCCCTGGGAAGATTGAAAGGAGACCCAAGCTGCCTTCTTTTTTACCACTCCAGGCTTCGTCAAGACAAATAGATAGAAGAAGAGAGATTGCGAGGGAGGAATACCAAAACCATGACACAACAATTGAAAATTTTTTATGAAACCCCAAGAATTAGGGTGAAGTTGAGAGAGAGCAACATTACAGGACCATAATAGGTCGGTCTCAAAATCAGTAAAAGGAAGGGTGATACCCAGCTAACCAAAGAAGAAGTCATAAGCATAGAAAAAAGGGCGATCTCTGACAACCCGAGTAGAGAAACAAACTCTCTCTTCAGAAGAAGGAGGGACAAGTTCATAATTCTTCTCATCACCAGGATTACTACAGACCCTATGAAACTGCCTAAGCTGCGCGCAAAACTCGGAATCAACCAAAGAGACACACATAAGAACCATTGAGTCCACCCAATCGGCCATGCCCTCGGGAACCTGGGAAGACATCTCTACAACGTTATTGCGAGAAGACATGAGGCCAACTAAATCCTACAATAAGAAAAGAAGATTGGATTACTAAAAAACATCCCGGACGAGGGGTGAAACAACTCGACAAACGAACAAATAGAAAAGGAAAAACCCCAAGACTCAAACCAAAGTCCTGGGGCATCCTTTGGAGGCAGTAACAAAGCAAGGTTTCAGGAAATTTCTACAGCTTATGTCCCGGCACTCATCAAACAAGAAAATAAAGGTTTCAAATGAAACAAAGGAAGTAAAAGCACAAAGTCATCTAAGTCACTACCTTTCTACAGTCTATCAGCAAAAAGCATTGTCAAACATAAAAAATGCCAAGCAGAAAACATCAAAGACGCAACCTTTTTCAGAATCAAGCAAAAACCATCGAAGGCACAAGCAGAAATGGCGACAACATGCAAAAGCCGTAAAAAAGATCCAGGCAACAAGAAAAGCAAAAGATTCACACAAAAAACGAAGAAATTCCATAACACGCAACAATCAGGCACAGTAAAAGCAGAAAGATCCAAACTTTCTTGGAGCAAAAATCAAACTTTCCAAAACCAGACATATAAAGAAACAGAGGAAGAAAAATCGAACCTGGAGAATAGAAGAAAACCTCGAAAGAAAGCTGAAGAGTAGAAGCAACAAAGCCACCCCTCGAAGCGGAAAACTGCGAAGATGGAAGGAGAAATCTGGAAATCGCCCCTCTTCCACAGAAAGCAATAGCAGAACAGACGTTGCGGGAAGGAACTACGAACTCCAGGCAAGAAACAGAAAATGAGAGAGTAAAGGGAGAAGTTACGAAGAAAAGCGAAGAAGAGAAACCGTTTTTGATTGAGAAATTCAAAATAAAAAGCCAAGAGAAAACGGGGCAATTAATACCAATTAATGAAGGTATTAAACCCTCTCACGTTCCCAAGAACAAAGCGCTGATATAAAAGCGCACGCTTTTAGAGGAAAACATTCTACATTCAAAAGATTCTACAAAAGGAAGAAATCGACAAAATGCTTGAGTTCGGCTTCGTCAGAGAAGGACCAAAGTCAAAGACTCGACCTCAACAAAAAGACCGAGCTCAAGCAGGGGCACTGTTCATACCCTGGGTCGAGCTACCCGACCTGGGATGATTGGCGACAAAGCGACCGACCTCTTCAGGTCAGACTATCCGATCTCTTTTTAAAGAGAGCTTGGCCAAACCGACAGGAAAGCCCAGTAAGGGGCCCAAATAGAGGAACACGACCCAAATCCAAAGGCAGTCCAAGCCTATAGAGATAAGGGCGGTTCCCTTGAAGATAAGCTGACCTCACTCAAAGATAAGATAAGATAAGATAACTAACTTATCTTATCTAAAAATGTCACTCTACACCACTATAAATACACTGGAGCACCCAGGTATAACTCATACTTTGATTCTACTAAAAACCTGCTTAATACCCGTGCTAACTTAAGCATCGGAGTCTCTTGCAGGTACCCCCACCCTCCGGTGGCCAAGGATCAGCAGTGCAGCAAGTCCAACAAGTCAGACACAACAGCTCCGGCCGCCACCAGCCAGCCGGACATGCCCTCTCTGACCAGTACAGAAGATCTCATCCGAGATCGACCTCCAGTTTCAGGTAACCCTCGGAACAGGTTTCCACTTACACATAAACTCCAGCATTGTCCGTATGCTTAATTATCTAGGCTTCAAGATGGCTAATCCATTTTGTATGTACTCATTAATCATTAAATCCAAATTCAAAGACATACAAGATGAGTTTCATCATTATTAATTGGTCCCTTGCTGGGTACATACACATGACTGACTCCTCCAGTAGATAACTATTTTTTTTCCTTTTTGATTTTCTAAATCAAGTCTAAATTATTATACTTAGTGCCTACAAGTACTTAAATAATAAAATACGTATATAAAAGCTAACTATTGAAGTATACTACAAGTTTTTATATTAATTTGCATAACAAGATATGTATCCCTTAGTTTTTGGTACGTACGAGATCAATGATAGATGAATTTACAGAGATATATATAATAGTATATATGAAAGAAAATGGTTTTAACACTTGTTAAGCAAGCACTTCTGATTCTGAGACTCTTTACCAGGAAGTGGTAGTTTTAATGCTAACAACCAATGGCGTGGTTTCTTCAAGCTTCTCAAGAAAGGCCCACAGATGTCATTTCAACCATTTCACCCTCTTAAGAAGGATGTTCCTAAGTTAACTAGAAGGAAGAGTAAGAAGGTTAGAGAGGATCTCATTCCTTCTTCTTTTGACTCTGAGTTTGGCAACTTCAAATCTTCACGGAAGAATTTCACTCTCTTTGAACTCCAGGATGCAACTGATGACTTCAGCCATGGTATGATTTGTCCAAAACTTATTAAAAGGCATATAATTTCTTGAAACAACATGATAGAATAAAGGCATATAATTTCTCACACCTTCTCTTTGATCCAATTTTTTCCACTTGGACCACTGAGAATGAATAAAGTTGCAGCTACATACTTGATTTGTTACCTTTCATAATAATTCACATCTCCTTTATGGTATTCTCTCTTTTTGAGACCTTTTATAATATGTAGTATCCTTCTTTCATATGCTTTCATTACTTGCTTAGGTTTATTTCTACAAACCAAAATGGACTAGTCCTCTAATATGTAACTTTTTTTGGCCCCATTTAAATCCTTTTTTTTTACTGCTGAAAGTTCCTCATTTTCTTGTCTTAGATTTTGCCATTATAGGCTTCAATTCCCATACAAGAGTTCTCCATCCCTATCTTCATACCACATACACATACCTCTTCCTAAGATTTTGTTTTGGCATTTAAATTAGGTGAATCTACAGCTTTATTTTTTTTTCCTTTCTATGATTGAAGGTGTTGAAGCAGGGCTAGGACTGCTTGAACTAAGATATTGAGGTGTGCTTTGATTCAGAGTTGAATTGTGATAAAAATTCTCTGCATAAAAATTCCTTATTTTTTCCTTTTTAAATAATTATTGTCCATTAAAGAAGGCAAGTACACGATAAGGTATAAATTATAATGCATTGTCATTGGCTTGTGATAGTCATAGCAATAGCATATATAGTTGAAGTACCATAATCAAAGCCCATCCATAAGATAAATTAGAGGGCCTTTACACTTACCATGATATGATATGAATACATTAATGGCTTTTGTAGTTACTTATTTTATTTTATTTTTCTTTGACTGTGTACCCTTTAATCCAATAGTTATAATTACTTATTTTATTTTATTTAATCCAATAGTTGTAGTAAAGCCTATCTTCTTATAAACTCTTATTTATAATAATTTTATTGATAGAAAATCAATTCACTATGTACTATTTAACTAGTAGGAGATATCATGTAGATAGATTAAGAAGAAAATACAGAAGAAATTCAGAAAACATCAAACCTTTTTTTCTTTTTTCAGGTTTTGTTGTATGTTAATTTTTCTAAAAAATTATATTAACTTATTTTAGTTGTATGTTGATTTTGCAATTTTTGGTTGTTTCTGCAAGCTTCTAAACCTTCCCCTGCCCCTTCATCATTAGAAATATTCTTTTCTTGTTCTGATAGAAAGTTTCTGCCATCCTGATTTGTCTATATTCTTTGCACTGCTTCTAGGGAGGGACAAGCGTCTAGTTAAGTCTTTGGTTGTTGGAAGGCCAATTCTTCTAGCACTAGAAGATATTGATGGAGGTCCTTCTTTCCTTGAAAAAGCTCTTCGATTTCTAGAGAAGTACAGTATGTTAGTTCTTCAAACAAGTATCTAGTGCAACCAAATTTCATTTCAGTTTTCATCGTCCTTGTCTCAAATTTTTGGATTTAGATGTTTAGTTTTGTTTCCTTAGTTAAGTTGATATTCTATGATTCATATATATTGCAAAGCCATGTTGAAAAATGGAAATGCACTTAATTGGACATTGGGAAAGAGAAAAAATGTGAACTAAACGAATCAACTTTGCAGGAACTAAAGTTAAAGGAATTCTAAAACAGTTAGCAGATGTCGAAGAGGTTGATAGGATAGTTCAAGAATATGAGCAAGGTAAGGTGGAACCATTAATATGTCGGTTGATAGTATTCAATGCTTTTGCTATGACATATGAAACTAAGGAATTATTGTTCAGGGTGAATCCTCACCCATCACGTCCATCTGAAAATAATACTGTAAGCAGCTTATTGTTCCTTACCCGATTGTAAAATTCATGGTGTGCATATCTTTATCTCTATTAATGTATTGATTTATCATCTTTATCTCTGTGACGGTTGCATATCTGGATTTTGTATGAGTTATTCTGAATTCTCAAATAGAAAATCATTGATATTCAGCATTTAGAAGATATGAAGCAACATGGTGGCTTAGAAAAGTGGTTGGAGTTATTGCGGCCAAAGATTTACCAACTAAACCCTCTAAGGAAGAGTTTAATTTACTCACTTTTCTCGGATTGTTTGTTTAATATTTACTAATGTCTACAATGTGTTCTTTATTTTAAGGTTGTGGAGAGTCCTGTTGAGTCTGCATTGATCCCGGATGGGGCACCATTATTGGCATATTAGTACTTCGAAAATGTGAGAAATTTTCTGGTTGCTGTCCAATTATATAAGAGAATGATATTACTGTAAAATTAGTATGTTAATTGGTGTTATCTTGTGCTATTAGATGACAAATAGGGAGCACTTGAATTCCTCAAGTTAATATTAGTATGAATTTTATTATTTTGTTACTTGTAAATACTTATATGTAGTCAAACTAATCTTTACTATAGGAAAAATTTATGCTATGTAAGCATGTTGAAGAAATAGGAAAATTGACTTATTGGACCAATTTTAGTATTTAAATATCTTGGGTTTAATTTGTAAAGTGGGTGTTGAATATGTAATTGAAGAAAAATATTTTAATTCAATAGTTTGTGCATTTAAATATTACTAAAGATATATTGTAATATTTTTTTATTGTTAACAAAGAAGATCTTTTGTAACATTTATTAGAATATTGCTATAGAAGATCTATTATAACATTTTTTA
The DNA here is from genome assembly GCF_000816755.2 of Arachis ipaensis. Classification (NCBI taxonomy): domain Eukaryota; kingdom Viridiplantae; phylum Streptophyta; class Magnoliopsida; order Fabales; family Fabaceae; genus Arachis; species Arachis ipaensis. The sequence continues at coordinate 38,576,024 of NC_029787.2, read as the reverse complement.
AAGTGTTATTAGAAAGAGTTATTGTGACATTTTTTAAGTGTTATATAAAATATATATTGTAACATTTTTTAAGTGTTATAAAAAATATCTATAGTAACATTTTTTTAAGTGTTACAAAATATATCTATTGTAACATTTCTTTAAGTGTTATCAAGAAGGGTTTATTGTAACATTTCTCATAATATTACTATAGAAATCTATTGTAACATTTATACTAAATGTTATTAAATCTTTAGAAAAATGTTAGTAAAACTCTTTAGTAACATAGGGTATATTTAACATTTGTAAAAATGTTACTACTATACATTGGTAATATTATAATATAATTTGGTAACATTTTTTAAATGTTAGTAAAAACCAAGTATGTAGTAGTGTAATCTCACTCCAAAAGTCCTAATCAACTTACTAATTGAATTAGCAAAAGATTAGCGTTAATGGAAACAATATTAGCTAACAACTCTAGATCACCAACTTGAGTTGGGTATAAATGACTCAAGATTACCCAATTTCTCTTTCCAAACAAAGAATGCTCAAAAACTCTACTCTAGAATCCTACCAAGCATTTTGTCAAACACTTGGAAGGCATAAAAGGAAGGCATAATAAATTGCAAGGAAGAATAAAATCTAACAACTACCAATTGCAAGGAAATTAATAACAACAACTCAAATCAACAACAAAGGAACATGAAACATAAATTGCATTAAAGGAAAATAAAGGGGACAAGAGTACATCAACAACAAAGTAAACAACTACAAGGAGTAAAATACTAAACTAGGAAAGAAAAGGTAAAGGAACAAGAATTTGCAAAGGAAAAGTAAATCAAAGCATGAATTAAACCTAGATCTAAGATGCAAAGTACCCTAAGAACCTTAACTCTAGAGAGAAGAGGGAGCTTCTCTCTCTAGAAACTAAACTACATGATGCTAAGCTACCACTAATTGCTCCCCCTTTGTCCAAGCTTGAATTCTGCATGAAATACCCTCAGAAACAAGCTGGATCTGGGCCTGGAAAGCTCAGAAATCGCCCCCAGCGAATTCACTTTAATAAGGTCATGTGATCAGCGTCACGCGTGCGTGTGGGTGACGCGTGCGTATCGGTGACGCGTGCGCGTTGTTGGCCAAAATTCCTCCTCATGCGTACACGTGGGTGATGTGTGCGCGTGGCTTACAAATCTTCAACTCACACATACGCATGGATGACGCGTGCACGTGGCCCTCAATTCTCCAAATGCTCATTTCTTCATGAATTCTCCACTTTGCATGCTTTTCTCTTCACTTCTTCCATCCAATACTTGCCTTATGAACCTAAATTCACTCAACAAACACATCAAGGAATCAAATGGAATTAAGGTGAATTAAAATCACCAATTTTAAGGCCTAAAAAGCATGTTTTTACATTTAAGCACAAATTAAGGGAGAATTACAAAACCATGCTATTTCATTGAGTAAATATGAGAAAAGCTGATAAAATTCCCCTAAATTAAGCACAAGATAAACCACAAAATTGGGGTTTATCACCACCACAGCTTGCCTTTCTCTGTGAGTCATCTCACTTATTTATACTAAAATTCCTACTAATTCAAATACAAATTCAAATTCTAAAACTCATCTTATCTTAACCAGAGTGGTTAAGGTAACTTCCTAATTTAAATTTAAAAAAAATCTAAATAATATCTTTTCTTCTAATTAAAATATAAATTAAATACTTGAGACTACATTGCTGAGGGCGTGGGGACTACCCTGGGTGCAGGATATGGCGCCAAACTTGAGGTCACGGCGTTTGGCACCAAGGTTGCTTTGCAGACTGGTGCTAAATGCCAATGTCACGGCTTTTAGCGCCATGATTCCAGAGAAAAAGTATGACTTATTATATATTGTTGGAAAGCTCTTAAAGTTGAATTTCTAATGCCACTAGAACTACATTATTTGGACCGCTGTATCTCATGTTATGCTCATTGGAGTGTGAAGAGATCAGAGTTGACAACATCCACGAATTCACTTTGCACTCGTCTTCAATTCTTGGTTCCTCCTTGTGCTTTTGCTTCTGTTTTCCTAAAATTTTCCTACAAGAATCATAAAACCAAAAAAATCAAATTACTAATAAAATAGTCTTAAAAATCATAATTACCAAGCAAAAGTCATGAACTTTCTATGAAAAATGCCCAAGAAAACTATTTAAGATGCTCATGCATCACAACACCAAACTTAAGATCTTGCTTGTTCTCAAGCAAGCAAAGAATCATGGCTTGATCCAAATTTCTTAAACTTATGAAATAGGGGTGAAGAATTGCAATCTAAATGAGTTTGGTTAACTGTTTCACTTATGCACAATTCAACACAATTGATTATAATCTTCAAAGCCTCTGTCCGGATTAGATTATAGAATCCTTCTAAATGTTTTGTCTCAAGCTTTGCTCGACATAAAAACACCACAAGCACTTGATTGGGGAGCTCTTTGAACTTACAATGTCCTTTTAACATTCTCCATCATTGGTGCTCGGAGCCTTTGGCTTTCTCTTCTTTTGGGGGGTGCTTTGCACCTTGAGCCTTGCTGTGACTCTAAATGCTTTGTTTTCAAGCTTTTGCTTGATACGTAAGCACCACAAGTACTTGACTATGATGCTCTTTGAGCTTATTTTTCTTTCAATTTCCTTAGTCAGTGGTGCTCAGAGCCCTTGGTTTCTCTTATAACCCCATTTTCTTACTTATTATTTCTTATATTATTGCTTCTTCAAGATTTTGTCAAGTGTAAAGATCCCATAATAGTCCTATAGACTAAAGCCTCAAGCAATGTGGCTTAGATAATGTTGAACACTCTTAGTTAGTTTGGCTTCCCAAATTCAATTTGTCATGATCTTTTAGGATCATTTCATGTTCCTTTTGTTTCTTTCTTAGTACATGATCCTTGCTCACGTTTAGGAGCAATCACAATTATAATTGTGGGTTATGATGGACATGATATGTGCTTGACAATTAGAAATCTTAAATGCATTATATAAGATAGAATAAAATGAAACACATGCATATTATTAAAAAAAAGAAAACAAGCTTAGTTCTCACTGCCTTTCTCTTCACTATCTTCTTCCTCATCACTTTTTAGGCTATGTAGAGTATAGCCTCCAACACCAAATTTAGAATGATTATTTGTCTTCAAGCATCAAAGAAAAAAAAATAATGGTGATGGAAACAGGATTATCAAGTGAAAGAATTTAATTAATGCAGAGGCTTATTTAAAAGAAAACAAATCAAAATAGAATGAAATGAAAACTAAAATAAAGTAAGACAATGAGGTTGTTAATGTGTTTTCATGGTGAATGTGGCAACACCAAACTTGGTGTGAGAACACCAAACTTAGTGTGATACCATCAATGTGAACTAAGCCAAGTTCCTAGTGAAATGCAAGTCTCCTGTTGGTGTAGAAACATCAAACTTAATTCATGAAACACATGCACAACTTTAAACAAATAAAAAGCAAGAATGAAAAGAAAATACTGAAGGTTGGGTTGCTTCCCAACAAGCGCTTCTTTAACGTCACTAGCTTGACGGTTAGTTCTCGAATTTTATTCCTCTTCTTCTAATTGGTTAAGAGAAATGACTTCAAGGGAGAAGAGGGAAAAATTGATTCCTTCTATTTTGATTGCCTTCTAACAAACTTTCTTTTGTTATTAGCTTGACACCACTTGCTTGCTGGGGTAGGGGTTGGATTGCTTTTTGTTGACCTTCTCTTTTTCATGGATATTATCTTTTGTTTCTAGATTACAATCCTTCCTTGAGTGCTTTTCTTGCTTCCCTCCACTTCTTTGATTTCAGGACTTTGGTATTGTGTAATATCTAGAGTGTTCCTTTCATCAAGAACTTCTTGGATTGATGATTCAATTAAATCAACCACCTTGCATTTTCTTGATTCATTGGAGTGTGGACTCCCTTGGTTGCTATGCTCCCTTTCCTTTGCATGATTTTGCATGGCTTCTTTTGGGAGGGATTTTTCCTGTTTATTTGTCACCTCTTGTAGCCTCTTGAGCACCATTATGCCTTGTTTAACAAGCCACTTTGGAACTAGCTTCAGGGAACCAAAGCCCATTGCTTCTATCTCATCTAGCTTTGCTTGGGCCTGGTTTGTTTCCAAATCTTTGAACAAATCTGCGATGAAGCATGGTGAGCACCTTGTCTCTAATAATTTATGTCAACATAAAACAAGACCTTCATAAACAAACAAAATGCTAAATTAGAATGAAACACAAGTTTTTGAATGATGTAATACCAGCTTTCCCATGTCTTGAAGATGATTTCTTACAACAATCCAAAAATTATGTCCAGGTACGAAGTTGTCTTTTCTTCCCCAAAGTCAACTAAGTCAGCGGTACAAGAATGTGATGAAATAAAGTTAAGTGCTAGATAATAAAACAAAATACAATTCAGCTACAAAAACACCATGTTTCAGCTTTTGTTATTTTCTAGATTAACTATGTCTCACGTACAACGATAAGAAGACATAAAGTAATTCAAAAATCACCTATATTAATCAAAGAATTACTGTAATGCTAAAGGCACAAGTAACATATAGGCGTGCACATCAATATTACCAAAATTAGAATTACAACCATAGAAATTATGTTGTTAAAGTTCAGATAAAGGAGAACTACAATACAACACTTCACCAGATAATAGCAATTGTACCACAATGCAAACATAATAAAAGAAAACTTATATCTTGAGGATGAAATCTCAAGCGTTTATTGAAAAACAAGCAAATGTGTTTTTAAAGGTAACTTGTTTGAATAATTATTCAGTGAATAATTATTTGATGCATGAAGCATTTATTAATCGGAAGGTTACTTTTATACTTCCTTTTTACTTTTGAAAAGCAAGACAATGAATACAAATTTATAAACTGAATTGATTAACATACCAACCTGCTCAAAAAAAGTAAAAAGATTTAATACTACTTACTGCTGTTGTGTGTGTTGATAACCCACAATTTTGTGATTTATCTTGTGCTAATTTGAGTGGTTTTTATCAACTCTTTACTCACTTATTCATATGATTTGCATGATTTTACAATTCCTTCCCAATTTTGTTCTATGGTTGAAAACTTGCTTCCTAAGCCTTTAAATTGTATATTTTAATTTCCCTTTATACCATTCGATGCCGTGATCTGTGTGTTCAGTGTTTTCAGGCTTTATAGGGCAGGAATGGCTTAGAAGATGGAAAGGAAGCTTGCGAAAATGGAAGGAACACAAGAAACCAAGGAGCTGACCAGTGAGGAACGACGCGTGCGCATACCTAATGCGTGCGCGTGATTTGGAGCTTTCCATGGCGACACGTACGCGTGACGTGCGCCACGTGCAGAAATCGTAGAAAATACTGTGGGCGATTTTAGGCTGAGTTTGGACCCAGTTTTCGGCCCAAAAACACAGACTAAAGCCAGGGAACAAGCAGAGACTCAACGGACATTCACACAACTTACTTCACATAACTTATGTTTTAGATGTAGTTTCTAGAGAGAGAAGTTCTCTCCTCTCTCTAGGTTTTAGGATTTCTCTTAGTTTTATGTTTATTTCTTCTCAATTCCAGGTTCAATGTTCCTTTAATTTAGTTTCTCTTCTACTTTTAATTATCTTAGCATTCTAGTTTATTTATCTTCCCAATTGAATTTATAATTCTCATGTTTAATTTGATTTCTTTATTTAATGCAATTTGAGGTATTTCATATTTATGATTTTAATTTAGTTTTTTACATTCTTAGCTTGAATTGATTAATTGGAGACTCTTGAGTTATCAAACTCCTTTGTTGATTGATAATTGAAAGTTGTTAATTGACTTGAATTCCACTAACTCTAGCCTTTCCTTGGGAGTTGACTAGGACTTGAGGATTCATATTGATTTATCCATTTGACTTACCTTCATAGTTAGAGGTTAACTAAGTGGGAGCAATGAACAATTCTCATCACAATTGATAAGGATAACTAGGATAGGACGTCCAGTTCTCATACCTTGCCAAGAGCTTTTCTTAGTTATTGATTTACTTTCTTGCAATTTACATTCCTTGTTCAACCTTTCCAAAAACCCAAAAAAGATACAATCTCATAACTAATAATAACTACACCTCCCTGCAATTTCTTGAGAGACGACCCGAGATTTAAATACTTCGGTTTATTTTTATTGGGTTTGCTTTAGTGACAAACAATTTTTTGTACGAAAGGATTCTTTGTTGGTTTAGAAACTATACTAGCAATGAGAATATATTTGTGAAATTCTTTACTATCAAAAATCCATTCGTCAAAATGGCGCCGTTGTCGGGGAAATTGCAAACGTGTGCCTTATTATTGGTTATTGTAAATATTTGCCTTTTTGTTTCTTTGTTAGTGTTTCTAGTTTTAGGAGTTTATTTTCATTAATTTTTATTAGTTTTTGTTTTTACTTGCTACTATGAATTCTCACCCCTTTGGCTATAAGTTTAGTTCAAATTATGTTGCAGGGAATGGACGCTTTAATGAGATCATGCATCAAGGTCGGAATAATCAAAGATGGGAGGAGCCACGAGGATTTGATCAACCCTTTCGGCAACAACCTCCTCCAAGGTGCCATGGGCAACGACCATTCTACGATGCATCCCAAGACAATAGTTATGGTGGACCCTTTCGTGACAACCAACCTCCACCAAATTACTATTGTCAAGAGCCGTTCTAGGGTGCGTACCAAGACGATGGATATGATGGACCCCCTTGTAGCTACCAACAAGCCCCACCATATGCCTATGAACTCCCTCCTCAACATAGTTTTGAACCACCATACTCACAAGCCCCTTTCCACCATTCACCTCCATATGACCCTAACCCTTATCCACCATACCAACCACCCTATGAACCATATGAGCCATACATAGAACCACCCCACTTCCAACCCAATTACTCCCAAGAACCACCATCTCCATACCCACCATGTCCATATTCATCAACCCAAGAGCCATATGATCCTAATCATGCTATCCGAGCAGAACAAGAATCAAAGGATCGTCTCAAGGAAACAGTGGATCAGTTCCATGCAACCCTTCATCAATTGGACCAAATGGTAAGCCGAATAGCACCCGAAGCTCTCATGGCTAAAGAATCTCAACTTGAGGACCAAGGATTGAAGTGTGATGTGCAACCAGTGGAAAAGATGGAGAGTGTTGAGCCACCACATCCTTATTATGATGAACCACCCTCATATCATAAACCTTTTCTCCCAAATAATGAACCCTCATATCCACCCCAATCTCCAATGAATGACACTCTAGGTGTTCTTCTTCAAGGGCAAAGAGAGATGCAAAAGACGACACAAGAGTTCGTAGCTACCTTGACCGAGGTAGTAGGTAATTTATCCTATCTGTGCTTCAATACTCAAAGCACTCCCATGGCTACATATGGAGAATCATTAGAAGAGCGTGGCATGAATAAGACACTAGAAAATCTGGTGGACAAGGAGGAATTTGATTTTGTATTGGAGCGAGTGGAGAAGGCCAAAATTATCAAAGAAGAGGAAGTGGTTGAAGATTTAGGAGATGTGGAACCTCCATGGGAAACTCAAGTCATAGAGCCTCCTTCCAAGATATTTGAATTTGATGTTGAGGAGGGTGTACAACCTCCAAGGCATATCATGGTTGAAGACTTTGCAGAGGTTGATCAAGAGATGGAGATTAAAAAAGAAGAAGCACAACCTCCCATGCCCTTGGTAAGTAATGAAGAAGAGAATGACTTGGAAGAAAGCTACCAAGAGGAAGAGGTTGAAATTGAAGAAGCTTGCAAAGAGGTAGAAGTTGTCACGGAAGAGCTCAAGGGAATGGAGCTAGAAATCACCTTGCCAAAGTTGTTGGAGACCTCTCCCCCAAAGCCATCACCATCCATTCCTTTATTCAAATGGGTAAATCTTTCATCTCTAAGCTTAATTAGCCCACTTGAATATGCTTTGCTTGAGATGGATGGGCAACTTAGAGCTCTTTGTGACTATAAGAGTAAGAGAGAGATAGTTAGTGGTAAGAGTTGTCATGTAAGGTTCAATACGGTTGCATACTCCAAATTGACGTACAATGGTTGGTATAATTCTCAATTGAATGGGTCTAGGAAGTTGTTTGGATGTCTCAGTAAGAATTCTGATTGCTCACCACCCAAGTGGAAAAATAATGATCAACAAGAAGACGGGTGCAAAAGCAAGATTTGGGACCCCGGAATTCATTCTTGCAATCAACACTCTTAGGGCCTTGACACTTAATTTAACTTGCTTGAAGGATTTATGCAACTAGTGTGGGATTCCGGAGGCTATTGGAATTGCAAACATTGGTGGGAATTCCTGGATGAGTTCAAGCACAAGCCACCATGGCAGGGAGCTCACCAAATGTCCAACTTAAGGACTTTAACTAAAAGTGCTAGGTGGGAGACAACCCACCATGGTATAATTGTTCTTTTTCAGTCTCAGTTTTATTTTACTTTGTTTTATTCTTGGTTTTATTTTATTCTATTTTTATTAGTGTTCATTCATAATTTTTGCATATTCATCTGCATTATGCATTTTGCATTTTGCATTCTGCATATAAAAAAAAAGAGAAGCACACTACGCGCAAGCATCGCTGACGCGTATGCGTCATATGTGTGTTCGTGAAAAAATAAAAATTGAACAGCGAGTTAGGCGAGAGTGATGCTGGTGGCGTGCCTTGCGCACAAGCAAGTTCACGCGTACGCGTCGCTTGCGTTTTCACCAGTCCACGCGTACGCGTCTCCCACGCGTACGCGTGACCCTGCAAATAAGCGTAAATGGGTGTATGGCCAGAGAGTTATGATGGTGTGGGGCTGGAACTGTACTGGGAGCACCAGCCCCACCACGTGTACGCGTCCCTGATGCGTGCGCATAGTTTTCCCACAATGGCCATCCACGCGTGCGCGTCCTTGACGCGCACGCGTCATATGCAATTTTGGCTCTCGTGCGTATCTGAACAGAGAGTTGTGCGTGCGCGGGGATACCCTCGCGCCATTCGCACAACCAATATCACGCATACGCGTCACTTGAAATTCGCGCGATCCACGCGTACGCGTGCCTTACGCGTACGCGTCGCATGCGACGCCCAATTAAACCACCTCAGCGCCTGCTTTCAAATCACCCTCCCCCAATCCTAATTCTTTTCAATCCTAATTATTTCTTCCTTTTTCTTTCTTTCTTCTTCCTTATTCTTTGTTTCTTTCTAGTACCTTCTTCTTTCCTTTTTCATCCTCTTCATCAGGTTTCTTTCTTTCTTCCCCTTTTACTCTTTCATTATTACTTTAATTTTTGTTTCTTTCTTCTTTATTTTTCTTTTAGTTTCATTATCCATGATTTCTTTTTCTTTTCTTTTTCATGTATTTTTATGTTGGTGTTGGAACTTTATTTGGGTCTTATATTATTATACTCGAGCTTGTGGATATATTAGGGAGTGATTTGACAATTAATATTAATTTTTGGGTTGCATGCATGTTTGGAGTTCTTACTTTCCCTAACATGTTTTACATGCATACCAAGTATTTGCGAAAAGTCCGTATGGCATTGTGAATTCTTAATTATTCTATTCTTCTACTCTACTGCCTGTTTTTCACAAAACCCTTGCAATCTTTTATTGATTAAATATAATTGTCAACACAAACGTGATTGTTAGTTTGTTAAATTTGATAATCAAATTGAGCTATTAATGCTTGATCTATGCTACTCATGCCCTTGCCGCCATGCTGATAAACATCTTGCATCTAATTGCCTTAATATATCATGCTATATTTCCATTGATGTCCTAATTACATGGAGTCACGACAATGTGTTTACGAAATTCTTCTTTACCTTGGGATTGATTATCACTTGTATTTTCCTCCTCCTGGTTCTAGCTATTTGATTTCATGCCCCTTTCTTTTCTCCCTTTTCAAGATGACCACCAGGAAGGGTACAGAAAAAGCCTCTAACGACCCACCGGCGAGGAGAGGAACGAAAAGAGCACTGGCTGCGGAACCATCCTCAACATCAGTCAAGCCATCCACAAGGTGGGTCAAGAGGATCATCAAGGTCGATAAAACTGAGAACGCCTTTTCAGCAAGGGACACTGCGCGGTTCACTAACCGCTACTGTGAGCACCAAGGATATGATCCCCAGAGCTGATCAGTATGTCCCCAACGAAAAGTATATCAGACCTCCAGCATCTACTACAAGTTGAACTGCAGACCCGGCCGGAGATATTCCTTCTCCTTCCACATCACAAGCACCTTCAACAAATCAGCTGCTCCTTCAGATACTTCAGAGGTTGGACCGGCTAGACCGGCAGGCAAAGTGAATAGAGCGCCGTAACAAGTGCCGATTTACATACATCAAGGAGCTGATTGTTGGCAACCACCCACCTGAGGAAGAACCAGACACTCCGGACTCCACCTCACCTACCAGCACCGGGAGCCATGACGACCCCGACTGTGGAGATGTTGTTACCAGCCCCCCTTTGTTCCTGACTGATGGCACCGAGGACTGTGCCAAGCTTTAAGTGTAGGGAGGTCGGTCAGTACCTGACTCCCGGAGGTAATTTCTTTTTCTTAACACCAATAGGTTATATTTTTTTCTTTCTTTTGTTAGATAGGATAGATTGCATAATAATAAGTGTTTGCATATATGTTCTACTCGGTTGAAAAATAATAAGTTTCTTTTCAAGACCCTATTTTTGAAAATTTCACTAATTCAAATTAAAATTCTATGTTAAACTTGTATGAAGATTGTAACTTGGAACATGGTTTAGAGCTAGAACACACAACCCAGTGAGATTTTGAGCCTAATTTTATGGTTACATGATTTAACCATTATTTTTATTCTTGTGTGTTTCCTCTCCTCTATGATTGCAATCTATGGTTTGTTCCATTCTATATGTCCATTGTTTTTAATGTATTCATGCATATGGATGATTGAGGCCATCATTTGTTATTAGCTCACTATCCCAAATGGCCTACCATTCTAATTACCTTTGTTCGCCACTTTGAGTCTTCTCTATCCCCTTTTGTTCTTTATGTTACCCCAATTGAATCTTTGGCTAGCTTAAGATAGGGATTGTGTGTCAAATTAAGTATGGAAAACTATGAGAACTCTGGTTAATAAGAATGTGTATTGCTTAATTGATGAATATTAAGAATTTGAATGCTACTCATGTGAAATTATGAAAACCAAATGCATTGATGCTATAATGCTTTCAAAAAAAAGATCCAAATTTAGGGGAATGAAAGCACCCCAATGTTAAGTTCAATAAAAAGATCAATGCATGTGAGATAAAATAGAAGAACATTTAAATACATGAGTAAGTGAAAAGCACAAAAGTGAGACTATGGGTAGTTAGGCATGATTTTAGAAGCATAGGGAATGTGTGTGCGTTAGATGAGAACTTAGGTTAATCAAGGATTCAATTCTTAGCTCACTTGGCCATACATGTATCCTCACCCTTACCTAAGCCCCGTTACAACCTTGAAAAAGAGCTCATGATGTTTGCATGTATGCACTAAATATTTGTTGATTGGTTATATGAAGAACAAATTTTAGAACGCATGAATAGAGGAGACTAGAGTGGATTACCCTATACACTTGAGTGATTAGAGTGCGTATACACTTCCAGTGAGGGTTCAATGCTTGACTCTATGTTCCCAGCTCTTATGAGCTATCTTCTCACAAGTTTACTTATCTTTTATTGTGTGATTTGAGTTAGTGAAATCTGAATTTTATTTGTCTTGGAGAACTTGTTCATTTCCTTAACCAAGTAGGTATAGACATTTCATCATATAGTTGCATTCATATGTATAGGTTACATTGCATTGCATGAGTCCTGTTGTGCCTATTCATTCTTTCTATCTCCTTGAGCTTAGCATGAGGACATGCTAATGTTTAAGTGTGGGAAGATTGATAACCCACTATTTTGTGGTTTTTCTTGTGCTAATTTAAGTAGTTTTTATCAATTCTTTACTCACTTATTCATATGATTTGCATGATTTTATAATTCCTTCCCAATTTTGTTCTATGGTTGAAAACTTGCTTCCTAAGCCTTTAAATTATATATTTTAATTCCCCTTTATACCATTCGAGGCCGTGATCTATGTGTTCAGTGTTTCAGGCTTTATAGGGCAAGAATGGCTTAGAGGATGGAAAGGAAGCTTGCGAAAATGGAAGAAACACAAGAAACCAAGGAGCTGACCAGCGAGGAACGACGCGTGCGCGTACCTGACGCGTGCGCGTGATTTGGAGCTTTCCATGGTAACGTGTACGCGTGACTGGCGCGTACGCATGACATGCACCACGTGCAGAAATCGTAGAAAATGCTGGGGGCGATTTTGGGCTGAGTTTGGACCCAATTTTCGGCCCAGAAATACAGACTAAAGCCAGGGAACAAGTAGAGACTCAACAGACATTCACACAACTTTCATTCACATAATTTAGGTTTTAGATGTAGTTTCTAGAGAGAGAGGTTCTCTCCTCTCTCTAGGTTTTAGAATTTCTCTTAGTTTTAGGTTTATTTCTTCTCAATTCCAGGTTCAATGTTCCTTTAATTTAGTTTCTCTTCTACTTTTAATTATCTTAGCATTCTAGTTTATTTATCTTCCCAATTGAATTTATGAATTCTCATGTTTAATTTGATTTCTTTATTTAATGCAATTTGAGGTATTTCATATTTATGATTTTAATTTAGCTTTTTACATTCTTAGCTTGAATTGATTAATTGGAGACTCTTGAGTTATCAAACTCCTTTGTTGATTGATAATTGAAAGTTGTTAATTGACTTGAATTTCACTAACTCTAGTCTTTTCTTGGGAGTTGACTAGGACTTGAGGATTCATATTGATTTATCCATTTGACTTACCTTCATAGTTAGAGGTTAACTAAGTGGGAGCAATGAATAATTCTCATCACAATTGATAAGGATAACTAGTGTTCCGAGGGTTACCTGAAACTGTAGGTCGATCTCGGACGAGATCTTCTGTACTGGTCGGAGATGACGTGTCTGGCTAGTGGGTAGCGGTCGGAGCTGTCGTGTCCGACTTGTTGGACTGGCTGCACTGCTGATCCTGGGTCACCGGAGGGTGGGGGGTACCTGCAAGAGACTCCGATGCTTAAGTTAGCATGGGCATTAGACAGGTTTTTAGCAGAATCAGAGTATGAGTTATACCTGGGTGCTCCAGTGTATTTATAGTAGTGTGGGCTGACCTTTCTGATAAGATAAGTTAGTTATCTTATCTTATCTTATCCTGTTTTGGATGAAGTCAGCTTATCTTCAAGGGAACCGCCTTTATCTCTATAGGCTGGGGTTGCCTTTGGATTTGGGTCGTGTTCCTCTATTTGGGCCCTTTATTGGGCTTTCCTGTCGATTTGGCCGAGCTCTTTAGAAGAGGTCGGGCAGTCTGACCTGAAGAGGTCGGTCGCTTTATCGCCAATCATCCCGGGCCGGGTAGCTCGACCCAGGGTATGAACAGTGCCCCTGCTTGAGCTCGGTCTTCTTTTTTGAGGTCGAGTCCTTTTGACTTCGATCTTTAGTGAAACCGAGTTCAAGCATTTTGTCGATTTCTTCTTTTTTGTAGATTCTTTTTGAATGTAGAACGTTTTCCTCTAAAGGCGCGTGCTTTTATATCAGCGCTTTTTTGGGAACGCAAGCGATTTTAATATCTGCTTTTAATTGGCATTTAATTGCCCCATTCTCTCTTTGGCTTTTATTTTGAATTTCTCGATCAAAAAACGGTTTCTCTTCTTCGCTTCTTCTTTGTAACTTCTTTCTCACCTTCAACTTTTTCCTTTGATTTTTCTGAAGCCTCCGCCTGTAGCTTTCGCGTTTCAGCCGAGCGACGTTGCTTCGTGACTTTGCTTTTTCGTGGGGGAAGGGGTGATTCTGGATTTTGCCTTCCGCTTTTCTGCTTTTCTTTGTAGCTTTCTCATTTCCAGGTTTGATTCTTCTTTCTTTTCTCCCTCTACACTATTTTTGTGTCTGCTTTGGGAAAGTTTTTATCTTAGTTGGGAAAAGTTTAGATCTTTCTTCTTTCTGCTGTGCCTGATCACTGTGCGTTTCGTAGTTTCTTCGTCTTTTGCATGGTCTTTTTCGCTTTTCCTGTTGCTTGATACCTTTAGGGTTTTTTCATGTTGTGAAATGCTTTTGATTTTGAAGCTTTGGAATGATAATTTTGTTTGATTCTAAAAAAAGTTTGCATCTTTGACCATTTTTGCCTGGTATGTTTGCTGTTGTTTCTTGCTGATAGACTGTAGGAAGATGATTTTCTGTTTTGTTTGTGTTTTGTCTTTCTCCTATGAAAAATGCTTACTGTTTGAGGTCTTCTATTCTTTTTTGCGAGATGCCGGGACGTAAGTAGATTTTCCTTGATACCTCGCTTTGTTACTGCCTCCAAAGGATGCCCCAGGAGTTTTAGTTTGAGTCTTGGGGTTTCCTTTTCTGTGTATTCGCCCGCCGAGATGTTTTTGAGTAATCCATTCTTCTTTTCTTTTGTAGGGTTTAGTTGGCCTCATGTCTTCCCGAAATAACGTTGTAGAGATGCCTTCCCGGGTCCCTGAGGGTATAGCCGATTGGGTGGACTCGATGGTTCTTATGTGTGTCTCTCTGGTTGATTCTGAGTTTTGTGCACAACTTATACAGTTTCATAGTGTTTGTAGTAATTCCAGTGATGAAAAGAACTATGAGCTTGTCCCTCCCTCTTCTGATGAGAGAGTCTGCTTTTCTACTCGGGTTGTTGATGATCGCCCCTTCTTTTATGTTTATGATTTTTTCTTCGGTCCGCTGGGTATCACCCTTCCTTTTACTCAATTTGAAACCAACCTGTTATGGTCCTGTAATGTTGCCCCCTCTCAACTTCACCCCAATTCCTGGGGTTTCATAAAAATTTTCCAATTGTTGTGCAATGGTTTTGGTATTCCTGCTTCCCAATCTCTCTTTTTCTATCTGTTTGTCTTGACTAAGCCCGATGTGGTAAAAAAGAAGTCAGCTTGGGTCTCCTTTCGTTCCACCCAGGGACAGAAGGTCTTTTCCATGTTTGACGAGTCGTTCCGTGATTTTAAAAACTACTTTTTCAAAGTCCAGGCTGTTGAAGGAGCTCGCCCCTTTTTTCTGGATGAAAATGACGAACCTGCTTTTCCCTTGGAATGACAAAAAGATGTGAGGGTCTCCAGATATGCGTGGGAAATGTTGGATGAGGCTGAACGAGCCTTTGTGACTGTCTTGGAAGAACGCTGGGGTCATCTTCCCCATCTCGACACAAAGAAATTTCTAACCAATCCTACTCTTCTTCAAACTGAACTGGGTATCTTGTGTTTATCTGTTTATGTTGCCTGTAGCTGTCTTTCTGACTTATCCGACTTGTAGCTTAATTTCTGTTTTATTTGCAGAGGCAATGAAGAATAATGAATCTATGAAAGCTTTTAAGAGGGCACAGAGGGCGACTGCTGCCAGGAATATTGCGGCCAAGGCGGCTGGGGAGGGGTCCTCCCAAATGCGCGAGAAGCCATCAGTGCCGAGTTCTCCTGGGGTGAAGAAGGTGGTCCCTACACCCCGAGTCCGTTTGGTGGATCCTCACCCCACTTCTGCCGCTCCATCTGTTGCTCCTCCGAATAAAAAACAAAAAACAGCTGAGCCCTTCGACCTCGATGCTCCTGATTTTAATGCCATTGAATTTGTAGATCAGCAAATCGGTCCCTATGGCTCCCTCTCCATGGATGATGTGTCCATCCTCCATCACTTAGAATTTATGGCCCGAAATCACGTAAAGATGGCGTATATGGCGGCTGCCATATATCGAACTGCTCAGAATCTCCCTCTCCATGCCACTAAAGCGTTTATGGAGGAGGCAAAACAAGAGTTTGATCAGATGAGGGAGTTGAAGGAGGAACTTGAAATAAAGGTAGCCAAGCTGGAGAAGCACTTAAAGAACGAGAAGGCGAGTTCTCAAGCATTGGCAGCTTCTTTGAGGTTGGTTGAGGACACAGCCCTGATGCACAAGGATAGTTACGTTACATCCTATCGGGAGATGATGCGCCTGAGGGGGGAGCTCGACAATGTCCGGAAAGATTATTCTGAGCTCCAAAGTCATCTCGTTGGCAGCGTGACTGCTGCTTACGAGAACTTGAAGGAGCAAGTTCGGGTCATTACTCCCGAGGCCGATCTCACCCTCTTTAGCCTGGACAACATTGTCAGGGATAGCAAGATTGTCCCTGATGATGAGGATGATGATGATGAGGTCGATCCCCTCCCTGTGTCTTCTGCCAAGGTGCCAGCGCCTACTGTTCCTCCTGCCAAGGTCGACCCTCCCGCTTCTGATCCTGACTGTCAGATCTTAAACCGGGACGATGGTACTGTGGATGCTGTTCCTCTCCAGGCTTGCCCTCCTTCTCCTCAGACTGATGCTGCTAAGAAGTCTTCTAACCTTTAGCTGATTTATTTTGGATATTTTTGTAGTTGGCCTTAGCTTCTTTGAACTGGTTTGTGGATCCGATTTAGCAATCCATGCCCGACTTCTTTGTCCTTTTCCAAGTAGTTGACCGATGTCAATCTTTTTCAATTATTTGAAGTAATTTTCTTTTTTGGACCTTGGTTAGGTCTCTTTTAGAGATTACTTTTATAACCTGTTTGTAGGAGACCGACTTCTTTATGTCGGTTTCTTCTAAGTTACTTCATAATCCTCTTTCTTGGACATTTGTCAGGTCTCTTTCAGGGATTACTTTTATAACTTTTTGTAGGAGACCGACTTCTTTATGTCGATCTCTTCTAAGTTACTTCGTAATCCTCTTTTTTGGACCTTTGTCAGGTCTCTTTCAGGGATTACTTTTATAACTTTCCGTTGTAGGAGACTGACAAACCCCATTTGTAGGGTTTATCTTGTATTGATTTTTTGGGATTTTATCACCTTTTACCCATATTTATTCAAGAAATAGCATGGTTTTGTATATTCTCCTTTAATTGTGCTTGAATGTTCATTGACTCTAGTTCTCACTAATTGAATTAGTGGAGAGTTAGGACTTATGGACTAGGATTGATATAGCTCATTTGACTTTCCTTTACTACTAGTTAGAGGATTATTTAATGAGATTAATCCTTGCCAATTCTCATATTGTGGTTAGTGATTAGGATAGAGATCTTTGACCACCAACCCTTGCCAAGACCTTTTTAGCCATTAGTTTACTTTCTTACCATTTATCTTTCATGCTTCATATCAAAACCCCAAATATAACTCACAACCGATAACAAGACACTTCATTACAATTCCTAGGGAGAACGACCCGAGGTTTGAATACTTCGGTTTATAAATTTTAGGGGTTTGTACTAGTGACAAACAACTTTTTGTATGAAAGGATTAGTGATTGGTTTAGAAACTATACTTGCAACGAGAATTCATTTGTGAAATTCTATACCATCAAAAATCTATTCGTCAAAATGGCGCCGTTGCCGGGGAATTGCAATGGTGTTATGTTATTGGTTATTGTATATATGTGAATATTTTGAATATGTTTGCCTTTTGATTCTTTGTTAGTTCTTACTAGTTTTTAGGATTTAATTTTCTTGCTTCTTATTTGATTTTATTTTTATTTTCTCTTGCTATCATGAATTCTCACTTTGGCTATGAGTGTGATTACAACTATGTTGTAGGTAATGGGGGCTACAATGAAGATGTGTATCAAGAATGGGATAACCAAAGGTGGGAAGAGCCACATGCACATGATCAATCTTCATGGCAACAACCTCCACCAATACACTATGAAGAAGAGCCATTCTTTGATGCATATCAATCTAATGGCTATGGTGAACTCCCTTGTGACTTTCAAGAGCCACCACCATATGCCTATGAGCCATACCCTCAACATAACCCTCAACCATACTCAAAAGCCACTTTTCACCAACCACCTTCATATGACCCTCATCCATATCCACTATTACAACAACCGTATGAGCCATATGAACCACATATAGAGCCACCACCATCTCAACATCACCACTTCCAAGAGCCACCCCCTCCATGTTATTACCAAGATGAACCACCTCAATTGTATGAAAATTTTCAACCACAAGATGAATACCACTTTCCACCACAAGATCCCATGGAAGAATACTCATATCCATTGATCCAAGAGCCACATGATCCTAATCATATTATCCAAGAAGAACAAGAGTCAAGGGATCATCTCAAGGAAACATTGGATCAACTTCAAGCAACCATGGAGCGTGTTGTGCAACAAGTAGAAAGAGTGGAGAATATTGAACCACCACAACTCTACCAAGAAGAACCACCTTCCTACTATGAACCCTTCCCCCAAATTGATTAACCCTTCCATCCACCCCAACCTCCAATGGATGACATCCTTGATGTTCTCGTTCAAGGACAAGAGGAAATGAAAAGGGATGTGCAACAATTCACGGCCGCCTTGGATGAGGTGGTAAACCGGTTAGCATTCCAATGCTTGAACTCTCAAGGAACTCCCATGGCTACATGTGGGGAATCAAATGAAGAGCATAACATAAAAGAGAGATTGGTGGAGAATGAGGGAAGTTGCTTTGTATTGGAACAATTGGAGGAAGCTATGATTATTGAAGAAAGGGAAGAATTGGTTGAAGACTTAGGAGATGCGGAGCCTCCATGGGAATCTAGAATTGAAGAAAACCCCTCCAAGATGATTGAAATTGATGCTAGGGAAGAAAGTGCACACCTTCCAAGACATATTCCATATGAAGATTTGGATGGGATAGAGCAAGAAGTGAGTTCCCTTGGTGATGAAGATCAAGCATCAAACCTTAGTGGTGAAGAATCCTTTGAGCATGAAGAACCTTCTCCCAACAAGATGGAAAGCAATGTGGAGGTAAATTTTCTTACCCTCCCATTTATGGCTTGAGTAGGAGAAAAGGTTTATATAAAATTGTTGAACAAAGGATTATAATTGAGAAGTCTTGTGAAGAGGTGGAAATCCTTAGAAAAAGGAGGATGGGAATTGAATACGCTTTATCAAAACTCTTGGAGTTGTCTTTGCCTAGGTTGCCATCTACTCCTTCATTTGAGTGGGTGAAATTTATTTCTATTAGCTTTATTATCCCACTTGAATATGGTTTGCTTGAAACGGATGGCCAACTTAGGGAGCTTTGTGGGATGAAGCGTAAACGAAAAAGGTTTTGTGGTTGGCGTTGCAAATCAAGGCTCATTATGGTTGATGCATCAAACATGAGATATAAAGGTTGGAGTAGTGCTCACATAGATGGGTCTAGGAGGATTGTTGGCCACTATATAGAGAATTCACCTTACTCACCACCCGGTTGGACTAATAATGATGATCAACCTCAAGACGGGTATGAAAATAAAGTGTGGGATCCCGGATTACAAGAAGAGGATCAACATTGGGAGCCCCAAGCTTGTGAAGAACTCCATCAAGACTTGGCTCAATCCATGAAGAATCTTGGGGCACAATGGAGAACCAAGCATTGGTGGGAGTTCCAAGATGAATTCAAGCACAAGCCACCTTGATGAGGAGCTCCCCATAAGTCCAACTCCACCACCCCGCGCGCGCGCCATGCGTGCGTACGCGTGGATACCCTTTCTCCCATCCACTTCTTTTCTTCTCCTCTTTCCAATTCTTTCCTTCCCCTTTTTTCTTCCCTTCTCCTACCCCTCATCCAACACTTCCAAACACCATGGATAACCATTTATTTTAGTTAGTTAATTAGTTAGTCGGTTAGTTAATTAGTTAGTTTTAGTTTAGTTTTCATTTTATTTTCTCTCTTTTCATCATAAGTGTTGGATTATTAACTTTGTTTATTATACGTTGCTGCCCTTATTGCCTAAATGCTATTTTAGCATGAATGTTTTTAGATAATCTTTGTTGGATTCTATGATTGAGGTTATATTTTGTTACTTGGTTTTGAGTTCTTCATGCTTACCTTTTGAAAAATACCAAGTGATGAGAATTGTCTTCGAGCTTATAACTCTTTTGAATTGCATGTTGTAGCTAGACGTCATGTGATTTGAACAGTATTCTGTGATTAGGCAACCTCTTGATGGATGATGTTGTGCATTTACCTTGATGTATTGTGTTTATGATTATATCCATCCATATGTTTGACTTGAATACTTTCATGCTTCTCTAATGCTTGTCTTACCTTACAAGCTTACTTGAAGCATCTCAAGCACACTAGAATGAGTACAGTGCATGCTTCTTTTGTGACATAGCTCTTTATACTAATGTGTGTTCTAAACGCACAATTTAGAATTCACACACTTACTTGCATTTTCTTATTTTTGCATATGTATACACAATAAGCTTAGTCAAGATAATGAGAATTTTTCAAGATTTCTATCTATAGGGCATGTCAATTGATTTGAGTGAAAACTTTTCATAGAACTTGCTTGAATTATATATATTATGGATCATGTTTTGAGCTAAGAACACAAGCTTGTGAGACTTGAGCCTAATGATATGGTTACATCTTATAACCACTTATTTTTCCTTCTTGTGTGCATTATTCTCTTTCTATGATTGTAATCTTTGATTTGTTTGATTCTTTATGTCCATTATTTTGTGTATTCATGCATTTATGTGATTGAGGCCATCATTTTATTGAGCTCACTTACCCAAATAGCCTACTTTTTATCTTCCATTGTTAGCCAAATTTGAGCCTACGATTAACCCACTTGTTCTTAATTTAGCACATTACAAGCCTTAACGCGAAAAACAATAAATGTCCTTATTTGGATCTTTGATTAGCTTAGGCTAGAGTGTGTGTATCATTCAAGTGTGGGAACCTTGGGACATTGGGTGAATAAAAGGGTAGTTTTGTATTATTATTGTAAATATTGGGAATTGGGTACATGCTCATGTATTGATTAAATGTATAGACCTTATGTATTGGTACTCTTGTATATAGTTTGAAAGAAAGGAAAAAATGAGAAAAACAAAAAAAAATATATGAAAAGTATAGAAAAAAATGGAAAAAGAAAGAAAACGAAAAAGAAAGAAATAAAAAGGGGACAAAATGCCCCAAGGTGAAGCTCAATAAGATCAATGCATATGAGTTGTGAAATGAAAAGAAAATGCATGAGTATGTGAAAGGGTGAAAAATGGGTAGCTAGATTAGAACTTAATTATATAGGATGTCATAGGTTAGGTGGGAAGTTTAAGCTTATCAAAGATTCAAATTTCAAGCTCACTTGACCAAATATGCATCCTACCTTGACCCTAGCCCCATTACAACCAATGAAAAGACCTCATGATACTTGTATGCACGCATGAAATAAATGTTGATTGTTAGAAGAAAAACAAATCTTGGAAAGCATGAAATAGAGGAGAATTGAGTGAATCAACCCTAAACACTTGAGCGAATAGAGTGCAAACACATCCGGTGAGGGTTTGATGCTCAATTACATGTTTTCACCTATGATCATAATTTTCATGCAAGTTTATAAAAATATTTAATAACTCAATTCAATTGTGGATTAGACTTGCTAGTCCTTAGCCCTTGTGCATATATGTTTCTTGAGAATTGATTTATTTTGACCAAGCACTTGCATTCATTTAGATAGTTGCATATAGGTAGATTGCATTTAGTTAGTTTCCATTGAATAAATGTTGATACCCTTTGTTTCTCTCTTGGCTTAAGCATGAAGACATGCTTGGTTTAAGTGTGGGGAGGTTGACAAACCCCATTTGTAGGGTTTATCTTGTATTGATTTTTTGGGATTTTATCACCTTTTACCCATATTTATTCAAGAAATAGCATGGTTTTGTATATTCTCCTTTAATTGTGCTTGAATGTGAAAACATGCTTTTTAGGACTCAAAATAGCTAAATTTAATTCACCTTGATTCTATTAGATGCCTCATATGGACTAGGATTGATATAGCTCATTTGACTTTCCTTTACTACTAGTTAGAGGATGATTTAATGAGATTAATCCTTGCCAATTCTCATATTGTGGTTAGTGATTAGGATAGAGATCTTTGACCACCAACCCTTGCCAAGACCTTTTTAGCCATTAGTTTACTTTCTTACCATTTATCTTTCATGCTTCATATCAAAACCCCAAATATAACTCACAACCGATAACAAGACACTTCATTACAATTCCTAGGGAGAACGACCCGAGGTTTGAATACTTCGGTTTATAAATTTTAGGGGTTTGTACTAGTGACAAACAACTTTTTGTATGAAAGGATTAGTGATTGGTTTAGAAACTATACTTGCAACGAGAATTCATTTGTGAAATTCTATACCATCAAAAATCTATTCGTCAGAGACCGACTTCTTTATGTCGGTTTCTTCTAAGTTACTTCGTAATCCTCTTTTTTGGACCTTTGTCAGGTCTCTTTCAGGGATTACTTTTATAACTTTTCGTATTTTGTAGGAGACCGACTTCGTTAGGTCGATCTCTTTCCAGGTTATTTTTGTAATCCTCTTTCTTGGACCTTTGTCAGGTCTCTTTCAGGGATTACTTTTATAACCTTTTTATTTTGGGCTAACTTTGTTAGGTCGAGCCCTTCTAAGTTAAAGTAATCCTCTTTAATAGGGTTGGCCAGACCTCTTTCCAGGGTTTACTTATAACTTTGGTTGACTTGGTCCGACTTCTGGACGTCGGCCAGTCTTTAAGTTATTATTTTAGCTATCTGTAAGACCTCGTCAGGTTATTTTTTGAATTGCTTTCGATAACTTCTTACATTATTCTGTGTTCATCTTTGCCGATTTGTAGAAAGTGGTTGGCATCTTTGGATCGTCCTTTGGGTGAATCGCGTTTTCACCTTTATCGGACGGTTTATCTTTATCGTGGACGTGCAGTGAAATTGTTTTTCACTTTCTGCCGACCTGTCGCTTTATAATCGGACGATGAATTCTTCAGATTAATGCGTCTTGAATTCTTTGTAGAATATCTAAATAAACTTTATTCAAAGTAAAAGTGCAAATATATACATGTGGGAATTTTTTCATCCTTTTAAGTCGGATAGTGTCTGGGTCTCAACTTGGTGCCTCATTAAAAAACCTTTTCAGGAAAAAGAGTGCATCCAATAATGAGATCTGTTACCTTCCTAACTGTAGAACCTTCTTAGGTTGCAAGCGTGCCATGATCTGGGAAGCTCTCGTCCATCGAGATCGGACAGTCTGTAGTAGCCCTTCCCAAGTACTTCTACAACTCGGTAGGGTCCCTTCCAGTTTGCTGCCAGCTTTCCTTCTCCTGGTCGAGTTGTTCCAATATCATGTCGAATTAGGATGAGATCGTTTTCTGCGAAACTTCTCGGTACTACCCTTTGATTATATCTGGAAGCCATTCGGCGCTTTAGAGCTTCTTCCCTGATCCGAGCTCTTTCTTGGATTTCAGGTAGTAGGTTGAGCTCTTCCCTCTGAAGTTAGGAGTTTGCTCCCTCATTGTAATGAACTAATCTAGGCGATCCTTCCTCAATTTCTACTGGAATCATTGCCTCTATTCCGTATGCTAACCGGAAGGGGGATTCCTTCGTGGTGGAGTGTGACGTCGTTCGATATGCCCATAGGACCTGTGGAAGCTCTTCTGCCCAAGCTCCCTTTGCATCTTGTAATCTCTGTTTTAATCCGGCCAATATGACTTTGTTGGCAGCTTTGGCCTGTCCATTGGCTTGTGGATGTTCCACGGAGGTGTACTAATGCTTTATATTTAAGTCGGCTACTAATTTTCTGAAGCCTGCATCTGTGAATTGAGTGCCATTGTCTGTGGTTATTGAATATGGAACCCCGAACCTTGTGATAATGTTTCTATATAGGAATTTCCGGCTTCTTTGAGCGGTGGCATTGGCTAGGGGCTCTGCCTCGATCCACTTTGTGAAATAGTCTACCCCTACTATGAGAAATTTAACTTGTCTTGACCCCTGGGGGAAGGGGCCAAGAAGGTCGAGCCCCCACCTTGCAAACGGCCAATGCGAAGTTACGCTGATGAGCTCTTCTGGCGGGGCGATGTGAAAGTTGGCATGTTTCTGACATGGTGGGCATGTCTTTACAAATTCTGTAGCTTCTTTCTGTAGAGTTGGCCAATAAAACCTCGCCCGGAGTACTTTTTTGGCGAGAGCTCGTGCTCCGAGATGATTGCCACAAATGCCGCCGTGTACTTCTTCTAACACTTCCTTTGTGTGGGAGGTCGGTACGCATCTCAGTAATGGTACTGAGATTCTTCTTTTGTACAGGATGTTGTTTATAATGGTGTAGTATTGTGCCTCCCTTTTTAGCCTCTTTGCCTCCTTTTCTTCTGTGGGGAGTGTTCCTGCTCTGAGGTAGTTGATTATGGGAGTCATCCATCCTTGGTCCTGGCTTGTTATGGCTAGGACTTTTTCCTCTTCCGAGATTGACGGGTTCTGTAACATTTCCTGGATGAGGCTTCTATTGTTGCCCCCTGGTTTGGTGCTGGCTAGTTTCGAGAGTGCGTCAGCTCGGGCATTTTATTCTCAGGGTATGTGGTATATCTTATATTCCCCGATTTGTCCGAGCTGTTGCTTGGTCTTATCCAAATACCTTTTTATGGTGGGATCTTTGGCTTGGTAGCTCCCTGTTATTTGTGATGTGACAACTTGCGAATCGCTGTAGATGTTGAGTTTCCGAGCTCCAACCTCTTCAGCCAGCTTCAAACCAGCTAGCAGTGCTTCATATTCTGCCTGGTTATTTGAAGCCGGGAACCCGAACTTGAGGGAGAGCTCAACTTGGGTTCTCTATTATCACTCCCGCGCCGCTTCCAATTTTATTTGAAGAACTGTCCACATAGAGATTCCACTCTGTGAGGGTTTCCAGGACATCATTGAATTCTGCGATAAAGTCGGACAGATATTGTGACTTAATGGCCGTCCGAGCTTCATATTGGAGGTCGAACTCTGACAGCTCGACTGCCCATTGTAGAATTCTACCTGCTAAATCTATTTTCTGCAATATTCCTTTCAAGGGCTGGTTAGTGCGAACTTTGATGCTGTGGGCCTGGAAGTAAGGGCGGAGTCGTCTAGATGTTAGAATGAGAGTATATGCAAATTTTTCTATTTTCTGATAGTTCAGCTCGGATCCCTGTAGTGCTTTACTAATGAAGTAGACGGGTTGTTGTCCGTTTTCGTCTTCTCTGACTAGTGCTGACGCTACTGCCCAGCTTCCTACTGCGAGACATAATATGAGTGGTTCTCCTTTTCGTGGTCGGGAGAGGATAGGTGGTTGTCCTAAGAACTTTTTAAAGTCTTGGAAGGCTTGCTCACATTCTGTCGTCCATTCGAACTGCCTTCCCTTTCTTAAAGTAGCATAGAAGGGGAGAGATGTAGCTCCTACTAAGAATCGGGATAGGGCGGCCAATCTCCCGTTGAGTTGCTGTACTTCTTTGACACAGGTTGGGCTCTTCATGTTGATTATGGCCTGACATTTGTTTGGATTTGCTTCAATTCCTCTTTGTGTGAGCATGAAACCTAAGAATTAGCCTGCTTCTACTGCAAAGGTGCATTTCGCGGGATTGAGTCGCATGTCATGCTTCCTTATGGTGTCGAATACTTGGGCCAGGTCGGACAATAATGTCTCTTCATTTTGTGTTTTTATTAGCATGTCGTCCACGTAGACTTCCATGATCTTTCCGATGTGATCCGAGAAGACTTTATTCATTAGCCTTTGATAAGTAGCTCCTGCATTTTTGAGACCGAAAGGCATCACAATGTAGTAGTAGTTTGCTTTCGGTGTTAGGAACAAGGTCTTTTCTTGATCTGGTGGATACATGAGGATCTGGTTGTATCCTGAGTATGCGTCCATAAACGAGAGATATTTATATCTGGAGGAAGCGTCTACCAGAGCGTCGATATTTGGGAGTGGGTAAGGATCTTTTGGACAAGCCTTGTTGAGATCGGTGTAATCGGTGCACATTCGCCACTTCCCATTTGATTTTTTCACCAAGACAACGTTGGCTAGCCATAGTGGATATTTGATTTCTCTTATGAATCCTGCTTCCAGTAGTGCCTGTACTTGTTCTTCCACAGCCTGGGATCGCTCTGGCCCAAGTTTTCTTCGTCTCTCCTGTACCGGCCGAGATCCTGGATAGACCGCCAACTTATGACACATCAGCTTTGGGTCTATGCCTGGCATATCTGCGGCTTTCCATGCGAAGAGATCGACGTTATCTCGCAAGAATTGTATTAGTAATTCCTTTGAATCTCCTTTTAGGATTGTGCCGATATTAGTTATTTTTTCGAGGTGTCCCCGATCTGAATCTTTTCTATCTCACCCTCTGGCTGGGGGCGAAGTTCTTCTCGTCGTTGAACTCCGCCCAGCTCGATTGTGTGGAACTCTTCTCCTTTGCCTCTGAGGTTTAGGCTTTCGTTGTAACAGCGACGTGCCATTTTTTGATCTGCTTTTATCGTGGCTATCCCTTTTGGTGTTGGGAATTTCATACATAAGTGTGGGGTCGAGACTATCGTGCCGAGTTGGTTGAGTGTTGTCCGACCTATAAGAGCATTGTAAGCTGAACTTACGTCGACCACGATGTAGTCTATTTTGAGGGTCCTGGATTGGTTTCCTTTTCCGAAGGTTGTATGTAGTGGTATGTATCCTAGTGGTCGAACCGGGGTGTCTCCTAGTCCAAACAGACTGTTTGGATATGCTTGAGGTTCTTTTTCTTCTAAGTCGAGTTTATCGAAGGCTGTTTTGAATAAGATGTCGGCAGAACTCCCTTGGTCTATTAATGTGCGGTGTAGGTTGGCGTTTGCTAATATGATGGTGATGACCATGGGATCGTCGTGTCCTGCGATGATGCCGGATGCGTCCTCTTTAGTGAATGTTATTGCCGGGATGTTGAGTGCTTCCTCCTTTCCTTCGACATGATATACTTCTTTGAGATATCTTTTGCGAGAGGATTTGGAGATCCCACCTGCTGTGAATCCGCCATGTATCATGTGGACATGTCTTTCTGGTGTCCGAGGTGATCGTTCTGTTCGTTCGGTATCTTCATCCCTTCGTCTCTTTCTTTGATCATCATCTCGGGTGGCCAGGAATCGATCTAACTTTCCTTCTCTCACCAATTTTTCTATGATATTTTTTAAGTCGAAACATTCGTTTGTGGAGTGTCCTCGGACTCGATGGTATTCGCAATATTCCTTCCGGTTTCCTCCTCCCTTTTTTCCTTTGAGTGGCCGTGCTGGGGGATTTTTTCTGTATGGCAGACTTCTTTGTATATCTCGACCAAGGATGCCCTGAGAGGAGTGTAATTATGGTATTTTTTGGTTTTCTCCCCTTGTTGATCTTCTTTTCTCTTGGATTCCTTGTCTCTATCTCGATAAGAGGCCCCTGATTTTGAGGTCTCTCCTAACCGAGCATTTTCTTCCATGTTGATGTATTTTTCTGCTCGTTCCTGCACTTCATCCAAGGAGGTCGGGTACTTTTTTGATATAGATTGGCTGAAAGGTCCTTCTCATAGGCCATTGATGAGTCTCATGATGGCGGCCTCTGTGGGTAAACTTTGTATGTCCATGCATGTTTTGTTGAATCTCTCCATATAGTTGCGGAGGCTCTCCCGATCTCCTTGTTTGATCCCTAGTAAACTGGGGCCGTGCTTGGCTTTATCTTTCTGAATGGAGAATCTGGCTAGAAATTTTTTAGCTAGGTCATCAAAGCTTGAGATGGACTTTGGGGGTAGGTTGTCGAACCATCGAATGGCAGCTTCTAATTACTGTAGCTTTTCTTCCAACTCCCGACGTCGTCGCACCTCTCTTTGTAGATCCCTTCCGATTTCCCATTGTTGTTGAGTTTCTTTTTCCAGTTGTTCTAGGCGATCTAGGAGCGCTTCTATTGCCCCTGAATTTGGTGAGTCTTTGTCTTTGTTGGTTTCCGGAGTATCTTGTAGCGTGACATCCGCGTTCTTGTGCGGT
Source organism: Arachis ipaensis (assembly GCF_000816755.2). Classification (NCBI taxonomy): domain Eukaryota; kingdom Viridiplantae; phylum Streptophyta; class Magnoliopsida; order Fabales; family Fabaceae; genus Arachis; species Arachis ipaensis. The sequence goes on along the minus strand of NC_029787.2, from coordinate 38,548,155 downwards.
GTTCTCTCTTCCAAACCTGAATCGTGGTCGTTGTTATGGTTGTCCGCCATGGTGATGGGATGACTTCCAGGTTCCCCGGCAACGGCCCCAATGTTCCGAGGGTTACCTGAAACTGTAGGTCGATCTCGGACGAGATCTTCTGTACTGGTCGGAGATGACGTGTCCGGCTGGTGGGTAGCGGTCGGAGCTGTCGTGTCCGACTTGTTGGACTGGCTGCACTGCTGATCCTGGGTCACCAGAGGGTGGGGGGTACCTGCAAGAGACTCCGATGCTTAAGTTAGCATGGGTATTAGACAGGTTTTTAGTAGAATCAGAGTATGAGTTATACTTGGGTGCTCCAGTGTATTTATAGTAGTGTGGGCTGACCTTTCTGATAAGATAAGTTAGTTATCTTATCTTATCTTATCCTGTTTTGGATGAAGTCAGCTTATCTTCAAGGGAATCGCCTTTATCTCTATAGGCTGGGGTTGCCTTTGGATTTGGGTCGTGTTCCTCTATTTGAGCCCTTTATTGGGCTTTCTTGTCAATTTGGCCGAGCTCTTTAGAAGAGGTCGGGCAGTCTGACCTGAAGAGGTCGGTCGCTTTATCGCCAATCATCCCAGGCCGGGTAGCTCGACCCAGGGTATGAACAACTAGGATAGGACGTCTAGTTCTCATAACTTGCCAAGAGCTTTTCTTAGTTATTGATTTACTTTCTTGCAATTTATATTCCTTATTCAACCTTTCCAAAAACCCAAAAAGATACAATCTCATAACCAATAATAACTACACCTCCCTATAATTCCTTGAGAGACGACCCGAGGTTTAAATACTTCGGTTTATTTTTATTGGGTTTGCTTTAGTGACAAACAATTTTTTGTACGAAAGGATTCTTTGTTGGTTTAGAAACTACTAGCAACGAGAATATATTTGTGAAATTCTTTACTAGTAAAAATCCGTTCGACATGTGTCATAATAAAATTTAGCACAAGACACAATAACCTATGCAAATTGTTCAGACTTCAAACCTGTATTTATTATATCTAGATCTAGCTTATTGATAAAAAATGCTAAATAATGGTAGAAAGTAAACTAAACAAATAAATAACTGAGATATGCCTACAGTTCAAGTTAAGTTGTAATTTTAAAAAAGGTTGTGAAGACACATCTGAGGTAAAGTTTCCTAAATTAAAGTGACGAGGCTCACAGTGGCATGTTAATGCATGAAAGATAGGCTATACATAGCTAGATATAGAAGAGAAAAATGTAACATATCAAAAGGAATCGTAGTAAGGCTCATCATCACTGTTTTAATTTGTTATTTTTTCATGGATGGTGAATAATTTAACAGCGATAGGCTCCACAAATTAAATTGTTGATGGGGTTGTGAGACATATATACTAAACTAAATATATTACTAAATTATTCAAAAGAATATTAAAACCAAAAGATGGAGAAAAGGCAATAAATAGGTTGAGAATGGCAACAATATTGTATAGAAGGGGACCACAACTATGTTCCAAATTACTTAACACAGTCAAAATGCGTCAAAAAGAAACCATTTCAACATAAGAGCACTTAAGTAATTGATAACAGCATAAGAATCCTGATAACATCATTTTTGTCAAATAATTGATAAGAGCATAAGAAACCATCTTAGTGCAGGAAACTATGTCAACAAAAAAGCTCTTAATTCACCATTTTTCATTTTCTAAAATATACAACAAACTCAGAACCATGCTAAATCAATCTCAACCCCAATGTAATTCTCACAAATGAAACCCAGTACCAACAACTAGTGTAAATCTTGAAGACACACTTACCTCTTACTGCTGCGCCGGTTCCGGAGGAAAGACACGCTGCGAGGTGGGCTCGGACGTAAGATAGGGGGCGGTGCTGGGTGGGGGATTAAAAGAGGATAGATGTCGGTTAGGAATTTTCACAAAATAATTTTGTTGATAGTATAGTTCCAAACCTACAAACAACCTTCAATCAAAGTTTAATTTTTTGTGGTCACAAGTTCAACTAAATAAAAATAACCGAGAGTATTAGTCTCGGGTCATTCTCCCTAAGAATTACAATCGAGTGCTCAATTATTGGTTATGAGTTTCACAAGGTAGGGTTGATAAAACAAGAAATTAAAAAGGCAAGAAATTAAAGCAAAACAACTAAAGATAACAATTACTAAAAAGAGGCATTCATGGCAAGGATTGAGAATCAAGGTTTTTTATCCTAGTCATTAATCATAACACATTAATTATCAAGAGTTAAACCTATTTAGTCATCTCTAACATCAGGAGAAAGTTAAATAAGTCTAGTTAATCTCAATCCAAAAGTCCTAATTAACTAACAACTCTAGATCACCAATATAAGTTGGGTATTAATGACTCAAGAGCACCTAATTTCTCTTTCCAAGCCAAGAATGCTCAAAAAGCTACTCTAAATCCTAACCAAGTATTTTGTCAAACACTTGGAAGGCATAAAAGAAAAACATGATAAAATGGTAAGGAATAATGAATTCTACAACTACCAAGTGCAAGAAAATAACAATAACAACTCAATTAAACATCAAAGAAACATAAAACATCAAATTGCATTGAAGAGAATCCAAATCCAAGAATAGTGCATGAACATAAAAGTAACCAAAATGAGAAATTAATAAGAGAAACTAAGAGAACAAAGATGTAATAACAAGAAATTGCAAGAGAAACTAATTGAAAATAAGAAATTAAGCCTAGATCTAAGAGAGTTTGACCTAATTCTACCCTAATTCTAGAGAAAAGAGGGAGCTTCTCTCTTTAGAAAACTACCTAAAGTTATGATCATAAGCTACCCTAGTTGCTCCCCCCTTGATCCATCTTGAATTCAGCCTCTAATAGCTTCAGAAATGAGTTGGATTTGGGCCTGGAAGGCTTAGATATTGCCCCAGCGTATTCACTTTAATGAGGTCATGTGACCAGCATCACGCGTGCGAGTGGTTGACGCGTGCGCGTGACCTTGAGTTCAGCAAATCCTCATTTCTTCATGAATTCTCCACTTTGCATGCTTTTTCTTCACTTCTTCCATCCAATCCTTGTCTTATAAACCCGGAGATCACTCAACAAATATATCAAGGCATCGAATGGAATTAAAGTGAATTAAGATTAACAATTTTAAGGCTTAAAAAGCATGTTTTCACTCTCAAGCACAAATTAGGGAGAATTATAAAACCATACTATTTCATTGAATAAATTTGAGATAAGTTGATAAAACCCACCAAATTCAACACAAGATAAATCACCAAATTGGAGTTTATCAGGGATGCAGAGGCCAAATAGTTGCGGGGTTGCTAGTGACTCTATGAGGCCAGAAGAGTTCAGTCGCGACGTGTGTTGAGGCGGAGCTAGGATGCGGCATCGGGTTGAAGACCGGACGACTGGATGCATCTTCAAAGCACTTCTGATGGCGACATACAGTAGCAACAGTGATGCTTGGGCGACTGTGGGAACGTACTCGTAAGTGGCGCTGTTTGGTGTTCTAGCGGCGTTAACTCCCGTTGACGGCGGCGACCGGCGAAGACGGCAAGGCGGATGGCTATGCGGCACTGAAAGTGGAAATGGGTGTTGGGGGAGTGATTCAATGGTAAGAACATATGGGTAAAGGGTAAATTAGGGTTAGAGTAGTAAACTAGTGACATTAGGATTAACCTAGGTTAATTTGGGATGTGGCTTTTTGAATTAAGTGGGATTTGGGGTCCACCCCAATGAAAGTTGATAGAAATTGGCAGGATCCCTATTGGCAACGTAGTGGAATTGTTAAATAAAAAATTAAAATTGACTATTTATTTCAATTTTTTTTTAAAAAGTTGACATTATCGTCGGATTTATCGAGGGAATAATCCAACAGTAATAGTGCGGGGAACGATATATCTTAACGTCAAAATTATCGTCGAAAAAATTTGCCAATAACCAAGTGGTTTTTTGAAAAGGTAATCCGTCGCAGAATCCTATGTGTATCCTAAGTTGGTTAAGACTCATAAGAAAATCCAGATGATCTTCAAGAAAAACACAGTGGCTGCCACTCCAAATTACTTAGATGGATAATCTGAGAACGATGGTAATTTTGTCAATGTTGTTAACACGTGTTTTATGTCTGACTATGAGTCATACCAGGAAATAACAACTTTTGAACCTGGTCTTTCCTTTTTTGAACTAAAAATTATTTACAAAAATCTTTTGTAAAATTCTCAGAAATTATCCAAATCATGTCTTAAGTTAAAGACAGCTCAAAAATTTTAAACTTATGAAAATAGAGACCTGAAAACCAAATTTGAGTATTTTTAGAAGGAAAATAAAATCTTAAAAAGTGAAAATGAACCATTGCTTTTTAAAGTAATTCTTTTTAAAGAAGAATACTCAAATTTGACCATTATCAATCAGTCTATCAATAACAAGAAAATAGAAATAAGAAAATAGAAGATATATATTAAAGTTGTTGTTTACATGATAGAGTCATGCTATTTATAAGGATATTTCAAACTAACCTCATAAATATTTAGCTACCAACTACTAACTCTCAACTACTTATCATTACTCTAACACAACTAATTATTTTTTTCTAATACGCCCCACAAGCTGGAGAATGAAAAATATCAAGAACTTAGAGTTTTAAGAGATTAATATGAAAGGGATGAGAAGACGATGGCTTAGTAAAGATGTCAGCCAATTATCCTGAAGAAGAGACAGTAAGAAGTTTCATCATTCTAACTTGAGCCTTTTGACGGACCACATCACAATCAACTTCTAAGTGTTTAGTTTGCTCATGAAAAATAGGATTTGCTGCAATGTGTAAAGTGCTTTGATTATCGCAGAAAAGAATAGGAGTGCGACCAGTTAAAATTTGAAGAAAATGCAGCATATTGATCAACCATTGGAGCTCATAGGTGGTGTTTGTAAGAGCTCTATATTCTGCTTCTGTTAAAGACCTGGCAATAGTGGATTGCTTCTTTGTTTTCCAAGAGATCAAAGACTTTCCCAAAAAAAAAAAGCAATAATCAGTTAAAGAACGACGAGTATCTAGACAACCTGCCTAGTCAAAATCAATGAATCCATATATATGAAGAGAAGAGTCACGGGAAAAGAAAAGACCTCTGCCTGGATTAGACTTCAAGTATCTCAAAACCTGATTTGCTGCAGGAAAATGGGATTCTGTAGGAGAAGCCATGAATTAGCTAAGCTATTGCGTAGCGTATGTAATGTCAGGCCGGGTAGAAGTAAGGTACAGGAGGCGGCCAACAAGACGACGATAAATTAAAGGATCAAGAAGTAAAGGGCTACTATCCTTATGCAACTTTGTAGAATTGTCCATGGGAACAGATACTGATTTAGCACCCAACAAACCAGAATGAGCAACTTCAGTACTTTCTGAGATAAAGAAATTCCTTGAGCTGAATGAGCAACTTCAATATCCAAAAAATATTTAAGAATACCCAAATCTTTGATTTTGAAATGCTGATTCAAAATAGATTTAATGGTAGCCATCTCAAAAATAGAATTTCCAATGAGAACAATATCATCAACATACACCAATAAGACAGAAACTTCAGTACCAATAAATTTGACAAAAAAACTGTAATAAGAGAGAATCTGGTGGTACCTACAAGAAATTAAAAGTTTGGATAATTTTCATACCACATACGACTTGATTGTCGCAAACGATATAGTGATTTTAGCAGTTTACACACTGATTTGGATGACTAGAACTGATTCTAGGAAGCAAGGTCATGTATACATCTTCAGATAAATCTCTGTGCAAAAAAGCATTGTTAACATCTAGTTGATGGATACGCCACTTCTTCATGGAAGTCAGAGCTAATACAAGTCAAACGGTAGCTAGTTTCACTACAAGAGAAAAAGTCTCTAAGAAATCCACCCCTTCTGTTTGAGTGAATCCTTTTGCTACGAGACAAGCCTTATATAGCATTCCACAGAACCATCAGAGCGATGCTTGATCCGATACACCCATCTATAGCCAATGGGTTTTACACTAGGAGGACAATCCATAACGGACCAAGTTTGGTTCAAATCCCGAGCAACAAGTTCAGCTTTCATAGCACTGCGCCAATGAGAATATTTATTGGCATCTTGAAAAGACTTTGGCTCAATTTCAGAATGTAAGGATAAAATGAATTTTTGATGAAAAGGGAAAAGAGAGGTCAGAGACAGAACATAAGAAATAGGATACCTATAAGTTGAAGATGGTGGAGTTGGAGTAGTGAGAAAAGAGCCGCAAATGTAGTCAGCGAGACGGTTTGGGGGATGTCTTTGACGAAGGCTGTGACGGATGGTAGGATGAATGGTTGAGGACGGTGTAGGAGAGATTATGTCTGATTGGGAAGCAGGAGACGTGGTTAAGGACTGTGAAGGAGGGGAAGAGATGAACTGAGGTGTATTAGGTTGATGATGAATTATAGGTGGGTCAATGGGTAATGGTTCAGGCCCAATGGGAAGGGAAATGGGTTTTTTGGTTGGTGTTTCATGGAATTGTTTTGTTTTGGACATGTGTGGGTTTGGTATGTTTAAAGGTGATTTAGTACTAATGGCAAAAGGCATTACCATTTCATAGAAAACAATGTTTCTGGAAATTTCAAACTTTTTGTTTTTCAAAGTGTAAACAATGTATCCTTTAGTTCCATTTTTAAAACCAAGAAAAACAGCTTTCTTTGCTCTTGGATCAAATTTAGAATGATTAGTCATGAGAGTAGATACATAGCATAAACAACCAAAAACATTATATTATTGTAGTTAGGAGGTTTATTAAATAAAATTTCAAAAGGAATTTTAAAATTATTTATAGAAGAAGGGACTCGGTTAATTAGATAAACTGCATGATTGATAGCGTAGGACCAAAATGATAGAGGTAAATTAGATTGGAATATGAGAGCACGAGCCACATTTAAAATATGTTAGTGCTTACGTTCCACTTTTCCATTTTGTTCGGGTGTTTCAACACAACTACATTGATGAATTTTGCCCTTTGAAGAAAAGAAATCATGTAAAAGAAATTCCAATCCATTGTCGAAACGTATATACTTAACTTTGGAGTTAAATTGTGTTTCAACCAATGCAATAAAATTCTTGACATGATCTTGTACTTCGCTTTTTTATTGCAATAAAACTACCCAAGTGAAACAGCTAAAATCATCAATAATAGTTAAAAAAATATTTATGATTATGGATTGAATTTTGTCGAAACAGCCCCCATATATCAAAATGCAATAATTCAAAAACTACATTAGCTTTATTAAAACTTGGAGAGAATGAAAGCTTCTTTTGCTTGGAAAAATGGCAAACATCACAAGGCTCATGATGGGACATAGAAATAAAGGAAAATTTTCTATGTAAAAATTTTAATCTTTGTCCAGAGAGATGTCCTAAACAAAAATACCATAAATTGAAAGATGTAATGGGTGTTGAATGAGTGGTGTTTATTGTATGAGTAGGAAATGGATTATTTGTTGTGATGGAGGTTTCAAGGACATACAAACCTTCTTTCATGCTACCCAAACCAATCATCTTCGAATTGTTGTCCTGTAAGAAACAAGAAGAATTTGAAAAAGTGAGTTGGCAATTGATCATTGGAGTTATTTTTGAAATAGAAATAATATTAAAATGAAAGTGGGGTAGGTAAAGAACATCATGAAGAGTTAATGAAGTTGAAAATTTAACAACACCTTTATAAAAAGAAGTAACTTTAGAACCATTAGGCATATGAACAGTAACTGGATTAATTTTAGAAAAAGATATGAACCGAGATAAATTATAGGTAATATGATCCGTGACACCAGAATCAATGATCCAAGTGTCTGTAAATTTATTTTGTGTAGTAAAATTATTTAAAATAGAATAAGTATGGAATGAGCGCAAATAATGGGTACCCAAAGTTGGGTTAGGAAAAAGTCCAATTTGGTTGGAGGGTGAGAGGCTTTTATCCTTGTTGTCTGAGGATTGAGATTCAACCTTTTTTAGAAATGCTAGAAGGATGTTGTGTTGGGCTGGAGTGAGACTCAAAGCATGCTCTGTGTGCGTTCTCTGATGAGGAGCCCTTTCTTCATGAACTAGGACATGATAGGGAACTGGCAGCGTGGGAGAACCAAGAGGCGGTATCGGCACAACGACGGCATTAACGGAGGTAAAGGCACGGTCAAGGAATTGTGGTCTCCTTGGGTGTCATGGGTGGCCAGGAGGGTAGCCATGTTTGTTGCAACAAACATCCATGGTGTGCCCCCCTTGACCACAATAAGAGCAAATTTTCGAGGAACTACCGCTGCCGTGTCTTGGGTTTGAAGAGGCATACCCACAACCACGGCCAAGAGGAGGACGACGAGCTTCTACAACAGCAGCAATGGTTCGTTGATCGTCCAAAATTCCAGATGCGTTTAGAAGTTGACGTTCGTGTTGAACAACAAGAGCGAAGACCCTAGTGACGAGCGGAAGAGGATCAAGAAGAAGAACTTGTGACCGAACTACAGAAAAACGCTCATTAAGACTTTTAAAAAATCGAATGATGAAATCTTGTGAGTGATATGTTTTGGCTGGGCAATTACAGACGAGAAGAAGATGTGAGTTATCAAGCTTTTCCTACAATGTCTTCAAAGAGGTATAAAATTCTATTACTTGCTGATTTCCTTGTCTAAGAGCATAAATTTCTTCTTCTAATTCTGCAATACGAAGAAGATCATTTTGGGAAAAATGCTCTTCAAAGTCAGTCCATATAGAAGAGGAAGTAGAAAAATAAACAACACTTTGGGTAATAGAGAGAGAGAGATGGGGAATGAAATAGCCAAGACAACACCAAATTATTACAATGCTCCCATATTGAAAACAGAGAATCATCAGTTAGAGCAGAAGGAATAGAACTAGTGAGAAAGCCATGTTTGTTTTTGGAGATGATGGCCACAGAAAAGGATCGACACTAAGAGTGATAGCTACTGCCAGTAAGAACAAATGTTGAATTTTCACTAGGATGAATATAGAAAGGACTAGTGGGATCTTGTGCTACGTTAGAAGATGATTCTGCTATGAGAGGAGAAGAAGACAATGGGGATTGATTATTTGGGTTTAAAGTTTCACAATGGGTAACAACAGAGCTCTGTTAGAGCTCTGATACCATAACAAGAAAATAGAGATAAGAAAATAGAATATATATATTAAAGTTGTTGTTTATATAATAACGAGTCATACTATTTATAAAAATATTTCAAACTAACCTCATAAATATTTAGCTACCAACTACTAATTCTTAATTACTTATCATTACTCTAACACAACTACTTATTATTGTTCTAATAATAAAA
>NC_029787.2:38536036-38538255 GCF_000816755.2 Arachis ipaensis | reverse complement strand
TTCTAATAATAAAAAAAATTACATATTTATATATCTTAAAAGGTAAAACCTCAGAAGATAAAATCTCAGAATAAAAAATCTCAGAAACTATCACAAAAAGATAGTCAAACCGAAAGAAAGGGGATATCTCATTTGATGAGTTAATAGAATTCTCGCTTTTGATCCTCGGAAATAGATAAATGTCAGTAAAAATCTGGATCTAATGCTTGGCTGTCAGAAATCACGTACCTTCTTATGTTTGGCTTGGGCTATATATGGAGAACACAAATGAGAAATCACGTACCTTCTATTTGTTTAAAAAATAGAATAGTGGAGGAATAATTGCATCACTTCTTTATCTTACTATTAGCTTGCATGATATCAAGATAAATTTAGGTATTTATTCAAGATTTTAGTCCAATCCTTAGAGTTTCATCTTACTGTTGTGAAAACAGATTCTGTAGTACTTGAAAATCATTACCATTCTTGTATATATGGATCAATTTTTGTTACAACAATTTAATACATTCAGTTTTTTAATTTTATTTTAGTAAAAAAATCCATGCTTATACTAATTAGTTTTAGATAATTTACACTTATATTTCTCTTACGTCATATCTATATAAAAATAAATTCAATTCTATTAAAGAGCCAACATTTTTTAACTAGTAACACTACAAAAAAATTTGGTAAAAAGAGTAATTTTTTAGGTATTTACGGCGGTTTGAACCGCCATTATCATCAAGTATGGCATTTTCGAAAAGCACCGTAATTCAGAGCGCCATTTTGGTTATTACGGCGATTTTCTGAAAACTGCCACAATTTTTCTAGGTTAAAACGGTAGTTTTCTGGTGAGTTAAAATGACGGTTCAAACCGCCATTATTTTTGGATAAAGGCATTTTCTTGGTGGTTAAAACGGTGGTCTAAACTGCCGTTATTTCCAGGTTAACTTGGCGATTTTTGGATAGGTTAAAACGGCGGTTTAAACCGCCATTATTACCATCACAGGTGGCGTTTTGGTCGGTTAAAACGGCATTTTTGAACCACCATTTTTACCCTGATAGTGGCATTTTGGTCGATTAAAATGGCGTTTTTGAACCGCCGTTTTTATCCTGACAGAGTGGCTTTTGGTTGGTTAAAATGTCATTTTTGAACTGCCATTTTAACCCTGACAGTGACATTTTTTATCGTTTAAAAATTCAGTTTTTACCCTCGTTTTAATTTTTATTATTGGAAATCGTAATCCATAAACAAAATATTATATAACTCATAAACAAAGTATTAAACATAATATATGATTTTTTAGTATTGGAAATCAAAAGTAATAACTCTTATACAAAGTATCAAACATAACATAATTTTTTAACTATCAATGTCTTAACATGTAGCTCTTAACACATAAAATCTCCATCATATTTCACGCTGCTCTATTGCTTGCTCCAAAAGACCTACGATAGAATCTCACTCTCTTGATTCAATTCTGACAACAAAAATATAATTTGAAAACATAATAAAAAAGAATAAAGTAAGACAATTTGCATATTATCCAGAAAGCTTATGATAGTATCCAAAATATAAGCATAAAATGATCATTGCTCAATTCCAATTATAAAAGAGATTATTACCTAACAGGGAGTTAGTTACATTAGAAATATCCAAAATAAAAGTCAGTTAAATTCTGTTAATATACACTAGTTAGTTACATTGTGTTCTGAATTCTGGCATGACAGTTTGTATATATATACATAAGGGATCTTAGAACTCGTCTTGTCTAACTACACTCAATGAGAGCAAAAATAGTAAGATCCAGCCACAAACCAACAGCAATAAGTGGTAATTATTTATTGAAAATGATGCAATTTTAATTTTAAATAAAATAATGAAAGTTGTATTTTTACCTGTGAAACTTGTTGATTAAGAATCATTGCAGTCAATTACTTTGGAATCTAAACCTCCTTCTTTAGAAGCAATGTAGAAAATTAGTGCTTGCAATTGTGCCTTAACAGTATCCAACTCTTCTTGCACATTGAAACCACAAGTGGATGATGTGCCAGCATCATTTGAAGAACCTAAGTTCATATGAGTAATCCTTGTAGTAGTGTTCTTGAAAGCCACTGTTGGGACAGCCCCCATACCTAAACTTCGAATACGACCAGGATGTTCTTTTTCAAGAACTACTCCAAGAGCATCAAGTGGAGAGTTACCAGTTAAATCCATTGATTGTTGAGTGTTATGTACT
>NC_029787.2:38512252-38535695 GCF_000816755.2 Arachis ipaensis | reverse complement strand
CAAAGAAAAAAATCAAAGAGTTAACAATTAATAGTTAAACTGGTTAAACCATTAACTTGGACAATACAAAATAAATTTAACCAAATAACTTATTACACTTTAGTCTTACCACTATCTCTTTAGCCTCATCATTCACATAACTTCCATCTTTTTAGTAAATAGAGAGAAATTGTATGTATAATTCGTTAGAACATTAACAAATGCATAATTTTTCAGTATATATAAAAATGTATTTTATGTTTTCAGATTTTTTTATTTTTTATTGATCATATTTAATACCAAAAATTAAAAGTGTATGCAATCCTTTTTTTTTTGGTCTAGATGCTTTGCACCTTAATTAGACCCCAATTCTCAACAATCATCAAACAAAAATGCATTATTAAAAGGCAAACAAAAAATTAATACTGCAATTAGCATCAAGTTGGATTTTACCAGTTGGTATTGAGCTTCTGCAAGTAATTAAGTTACTTTTGATATAAGATTTCAATTTACAGTCCATATCCAAATCCTCCACTCCACCAGCACTTAAATTACATGTATGATATAGCAAACTATTAACCAACGTTGACATATATGATCATCAAAGAAAGAGTAATAATTAATGTAAAAATTTGAACTGCATTTGTGACAAGAACATAAAGACTAGTAATTATTATTATCAACTCAAGTTAATTAGTTCAAGAAACTGACATGAAGTATAAGAATTGTAACTGATAAACCACTATTTTATGGTTTATCTTGTGTTTAATTGAGTGGTTTCATCAAGTCTTTACCTACTTATTCATATGATTTGCATGATTTTACAATCCCTTCCTAGTTTTATCCTATGGTTGAAAACTTGCTTCCTAGAGATCTTTAATTAGTATATTTTAATTCTCTTTTATACCATTCGATGCCGTGATCCGTGTGTTAAGTGTTTCAGGCTTCATAGGGCATGAATGGCTTAGAAAATGGAGAGAAAGCTTGCAAAAATGGAAGGAACACAAGAAACTAATGAGATGACCAGCGAGCACCGACGCGCACGCATGGTTCACGCGAGCGCGCGGAATGGAGAAATTTGCAGTGACGCGTGCGCGTGCCTGACGCGTACGCGTGGATTGGAGTCTGCACAAAGGACGTGCACGCATGGATAACGCATACGCGTGACAAGGAAATTCGCCAAATGACACGCACGCGTGACTGACGCGTACGCGTGATCTGCGCGATCTACAAAAATAACAGAAAATGTTGGGGGCGATTTCGGGCCGAGTTTTGACCCAATTTCTGGCCCAGAAACACAGACTAAAGCCAGGGAACCTGCAGAAACTCAACATACATTCACACATTCTCATTAGCATAGTTTTTTAGGTTTTTAGATTTGAATCTAGAGAGAATTTACTCTTCCTCTAAGTTTTGTTACATTCATAGTTTATTGCTTTTGTTTTTGGATATTGAAGAGTCATCACCTCCGTTGAAGATACTATTCTAGTTTGTTTTCTTACTCTTTTATTTATTTATTCCATATTCTTAATTCTTGTTTAGAGTGGTAATTGGATTATTTTCATGGATTGTTAATGCAAAGGATTACTTTTACTTTTAATTAATTTTGAATCTCTATTTTATTTAAATTATTATGTCTCTTTTTTATTCCAAACTCCCAATAACGAAGATGGTATCCATGTCAATAGAGTAGATTCCCTACTTGACATGGGGGTTGATTAAGAGGAGACACTTGAGTTGGAATGCTCAAGTGGTTAGTTAAATTAGAAGTTGTTGGCTAATTCTGTATTTACTAACGCTAGACCTTCCCAAGTGAGAGGACTAGGATTTGCGAATAAGACTTAGCTCAATCACTTGACTTTCCTTTATTTAGTAAGGGTTAACTAAGTGAAATAACAACCTCTTTATACTACACTTGAGAGAATTCCAACAAGGACAGAACTTCCAATTAATCATTCCCCCAGTCAAGGCTTTTTATTTTGAATAATATAAATTCCTTTTAATTTTCATTGCACTTAATTACAATTGTTTATTTTCTGTTATTCAACTCTCAAAATTCTCGAAAAACTCTTGATTAATAAATTAACACCCTTTCTAGCAACTCGTTGGGAGACAACCTGGGACTCATACTTTCAGTATTTTTATTCTAAATTTTTGTGACAACATTTTCTAAATTGGTGAGGCGGATTTTTGCTGGTTAAGAGCTATACTCGCAACGCTGTTCTTATATTATAATCTCTTAATTGGTATAACTTCTGCCACGCAACCAATTTTTGGCGCCGTTGCCAGGGAGTTGTAATTATGTGCTAAATTATTAATTAGTGTACATATTTCTATTTTATTTGCATTTTTTATTTTATTTTATTACCATGAGCTGTATGTTTCTTTCATTGAATGACGTGTTCACTGCCTGATCCGAGCTTAGCTGCATTTGATCCTGAAATTGAAAGAACTCTTTCACGTATTAGGCGAGCTCGACGTAGGTTAGCCTCTGAGGGTGGTGACGTGATTGTTATCGATTCACCAGTCTCATCTGAGGGCAAATCTGAACTGCCATCCGAGGAAGATACAAGCTCCTTTACTACTGATTCAGTTGATTCACATGCAGATAACATGGCAGCACCTAGGAGGATTACTCTCCAGGAAGCTGGAGCTCCAGATTTTACATTGCAGCCGTATCAAGTGCATCATCCAACTCTGGCTGCAGATTTTGAACTGAAGAATGCACTAATCAACTTGATGCCCAAGTTTCATGGCTTACCTGCTCAAGAGCCTATCAAGCACCTAAGAGATTTTCAGATAGCCTGTTCTACTGTAAGGCGTCATGGTGCAAATGAAACTTCTATTCTGTTAACCGCCTTCACATTTTCTCTTGAAGGAAAGGCGATGGAGTGGTACTACTCCCAACCTAAAGCAAATGTTACCAACTGGGATACACTCAGGAGAGAATTCCTGGAAAAATACTTTCCAGCTGAAGTTATAGATAGATTGAGAAAAGAGATTTCCTGCATTGTTCAAGGAGAATCAGAGACTCTCTATGAGTACTGGGAGCGCTTTAAGAACCTTCTGAACGCATGCCCCCATCACATGATTGACAGGTTAGTGTTGATCAGCTACTTCACTCAAGGCATGAAGCCTCGGGATAAAACTACACTGGATGGTGCTAGTAATGGTTCTCTGAAGAAGTACAAGACCGCAGATGAAGCATGACAACTGATCAGCGACTTAGCTGAGTCCACTAGAAATCATAGGCACAGGAACAACCACTCAAAGACTGTTGCAGAGGTTTCCTCTAGCAGTGAGACTACTGCTCTTACACAAAATATATGTGAAATAACCAACCTACTGAAGCAGATGCAGTTGAATCAACAACAAACTCAGCCTTCCCCACCACAACAAAGCCAACAGTTAGTCCCCCAAAGAGTATGCAGAATCTGTGCTGATTATAGTCATTATACTGATGAATGCCCACAGCTCCAACAAGAAGACAACACTGTGGCAGCTACTCATAACTTCTATGACCACCCGAATAAAGGATACAATCAACAAGGCGACAACTACAACCAAGGTGGAAACTAAAATCAGGGATGGTAGGACAACTCCAACCAAGGTTGGAGAGATAATTCCAACCATGGCTGGAGGGACAACTATAACAGAGAAGGCAGAGACAACAATAGAAATCAAAGGTGGAATAACAACAACAGACAGCAAAATTAGAACCAGCTTTACAGAGCACCTCACCTTAGGCAATCACAAATACACCAGCACAACCAACAACAGGCCCCTCAGATCACTTATCCTACTTCCTCATCAAATGACGAGATGCTTCATTCTCTTGCACAAGGACAACAAGACATGCAGACTACACTGAACTCTACTCTAAATGGTTTGAATGCCACTTTACAAGCTCTCGTCTCCTGGATAGATTCATTACCTGCTTTCACCAACCAGCCTTCAAGCTCCAGTAGAATTCCTTCTCAACCCTTACCTAACCCAAAGGGTGGCATCAATGCCATCACTCTGAGGTATGGAACCACACTGCCAGAGAGAAATCAAGAGGAGCCAAGCTCACTAGAACACGACCCAATTGAAGACTCAGTGGAAGTGGAAGATGTTGAAGAGGAAGATGAAGTACAAGACAAGGTTTAAGAAGAAGTAGCTCAGCAAGGAAATGGAGCACCAAAGGATGCAGAGGCTGCAAGTGGTGCCATTCCTATCCCATTTGAACACCTTGCACGGAAGTCCAGAAAGCAGATGGAACTTGATCCCAAAATGGTAGAAATTTTCAAAAAGGTTGAAGTAACTATTCCCCCTTTTTTATGTTATTCAGCAGGTACCTAAATATGCAAAGTTTCTGAAAGATCTATGCATACATAAAGACAAAATTAATAAATTAGAAACTATTCCTTTAGGTAGTTCTATATCTGCTTTAATGGGAGGTATACCTGAAAAATGTAGTGATCCAGGTCCATGTGTGGTTAACTGTACTATTTAGGAGTGTGTGTTAGTATAATGCCATTGTCTATATATGATGCTTTGAGGCTCCCTCCCTTAAAAAGGTCGGCAGCTCGTTTTGTGTTAGCAGATAAAAGCATTATTACAGTAGTTGGAATTGTTGAAGATGTATTAGTGAGCATTAAGGGGCTCACATTTTCCATTGACTTCTATATCCTGGAAATGCCCCCTAATGACTCAGGAAGACCATCATCAATCCTGCTTGGAAGACCATTCCTGAAGACTTCGAATTTCAAGCTGGATGCATTCTCAAGAACTTACTCCTTTGAGATAGATGGCAGAGCAGTGAGTTTCGGTTTAAATGAAGCTATGAAGCACCCTCCAGAAGATCATTCTATCTTCCAGTGCGACATCATCGATGAAACAGTAGCTGAAGTTCACCAAGAAGAAGTAGAAGAGAAGCACATGGAGCAAGGTCAAAGTGTGGGGACACCCTCTGAACATAATGAAGACACCTTGCCATTATCACTAGTTCCAGATAATCCAGAACCTAGCCATGAGCAGAAATTAGAATTAAAGCCACTTCCTCCACACCTCGAGTATGCTTACCATGAGGATAATCAGAAGTTCCCAGTTATCATTGCAAGGGAACTCACTTCCCAACAAGAGGAGCAACTGCTTAGTGTGTTGAGAAAACATAAGAAAGCAATTGGGTGGAGCTTGGTGGATATAGTCAGCATCAGCCCTCAGGTTTGTGAGCACAGAATATATTTAGAAGAGGGATCAAAGCCTATCCATCAACCCCAGAGAAGATTGAATCCCACTATCTTAGAAGTTGTTAAGAAGGAAGAGACCAGGCTACTTGAAGCAGATATCATTTACCCCATCTCAGACAGTGAATGGGTCAGTCCAGTACAAGTGGTGCCCAAGAAGTCTGGAGTCACAACAGTAAAGAATAAGCATGGAGAGCTCCTGACAACTAGAGTGCAGAATTCATGGAGAGTTTGCATTGACTAGAGGCGTCTCAACCAAGCTACTCACAAGGATCATTATCCCTTGCCATTTATTGATCAGATGCTTGATCACCTATCAGGTAAATCCCATTACTGTTTTTTAGATGGTTATACAGGATATTTTCAAATTCATATAGCTCCTGAAGATCAAGAGAAGACTACTTTCACATGTCCCTTTGGAACGTATGCATATAAGAGGATGCCTTTTGGCTTATGTAATGCACCGGCTACTTTTCAAAGATGCATGATGAGTATCTTTTCAGATCTTATTGAGAACTGTATGGAAGTATTCATGGATGATTTTAGCGTATATGGTGATTCCTTTAACCTTTGCTTGGATAGTTTAGCTAGAGTATTAGACAGGTGTGTCAGTTCAAACCTTGTATTAAATTTCAAAAAATGTCACTTTATGGTAAAACAAGGTATTGTACTGGGACATGTTGTCTCTAATATTGGTATTTCTGTAGATCCAGCAAAGGTAGATGTCATTTCTAGTTTACCTTACCCCTCCTCTATGAGGGAAGTCCGTTCGTTCCTTGGCCATGCAGGTTTCTACAGGAGATTCATCAAGGACTTCAGTAAGGTAGCATTACCTTTATCCAGACTACTGCAGAAAGATATTGAGTTCGAGTTCAGTGAGGATTGCATGCAAGCATTTGATAAGCTGAAGATCGCCCTGACTCAAGCTCCGATTGTGAGAGGACCAGAATGGAGCCAGCCTTTTGAGATTATGTGTGATGCCTCCAACCATGCAATAGGAGCGGCGCTGGCTCAGCGCGAAGGTAATGATCATTTCATAATTGCTTATGCGTCTAAGACCTTAGACGCTGCTCAGTCTAATTACACTACTACTGAAAAAGAGCTTCTTGCTATTATTTTTGCTCTGGATAAATTCCAAGCTTATTTACTTTGTACTAAGGTAGTAGTGTACTCAGACCATGCAGCTCTAAAATATTTACTAGCTAAAAAAGAGTCTAAACCAAGGCTAATATGTTGGATACTGCTGCTGTAAGAATTTGATCTAGAAATTAAGGATAGGAGTGGTAACCAAAATTCAGTGGCAGACCACTTGAGTCGCCTTGAGCACATTAAGGATGACTCCACTCCTATCAATGATACTTTTCCATTTGATAGCTTGCATGCAGTATCTGAAGTAGTTCCTTGGTATGCACCTGTAGCTAATTATCTAGTTAGCCATACTTTCCCTCCCAATTTTACTAAGCATCAGAGAGACAAGCTGAAAAGTGAGTCCAAATATTATATATGGGATGACTCATACTTATGGAGGTGTGGTGCTGACCAGGTAATTAGAAGGTGTGTGCCCTAATCAGAATTCCAATCCATTTTAGAGGCCTACCACTCTTCTGAGAGTGAAGGGCATTTTGGCCCTCAAAGAACAGCTAGAAAAATCTTAGACTGTGGATTCTGGTAGCCTACTCTTTTTAAAAATGCTGCTATTTTTTGTAAATCTTGTTCCCCATGCCAAAGGTTTAGTAATATATCCAAGAGGGATGAGATGCCTCAACAGATTATGCTTTTCTGTGAAATTTTTTATGTTTGGGGTATTAACTTCATGGGTCCATTTCCAAACTCTAGTGGTTACCTTTATATACTGTTAGCTGTGGATTATGTCTCTAAATGGGTAGAAGCAATTCCTACCTGTACTGATGATGCTAACACTATTGTTTCCTTTGTTAGAAACTATATTATCTGTCGCTTTGGATCACCACGAGCAATCGTGAGTGATCAAGGCACTCATTTTTGTAACAGGAGATTAACAGGATTACCGAAGAAGAATGGGATTGTTCACAAAGTAGCAACAGCTTATCATCCCCAGACCAATGGACAAGCAAAAGTATCTAATAGATAAATAAAGCGTATTCTGGAGAAGATAGTAAAGCCTCATAGGAAAGACTGGAGTGCTAGGTGATGAGCGGATAATTTATACGCTTTTTGACATTGTTTTTAGTATGTTTTTAGTAGGATCTAGTTACTTTTAGGGATGTTTTCATTAGTTTTTATGTTAAATTCACATTTCTGGACTTTACTATGAGTTTATGTATTTTTCTGTGATTTCAGGTATTTTCTGGCTGAAATTGAGGGACTTGAGCAAAAATCAGATTCAGAGGTTGAAGAAGGACTGCTGATGTTGTTGGATTCTGACCTCCCTGCACTCAAAGTGGATTTTTTGGAGCTACAGAACTCGAAATGGCGCGCTTCCAATTGTGTTGGAAAGTAGACATCCAGGGCTTTCCAGCAATATATAATAGTCCATACTTTGGCCAAGAATAGATGACGTAAACTGACGTTCAACACCAGCTTTCTACCCAAATCTGGCGTCCAGCGCCAGAAAAGGAGCCAAAACCAGAGTTGAACGCCCAAACTGGCACAAAAGCTAGCGTTCAACTCCAAGAAGGACCTCTAGAAGCATCTCCATTCGCTTATCTGAAATTCCTACCAATGATTTACATAAGTACCTCTATCCTTTATTCTATGTTTATTCAATTAATTATTCGAAAACTCCATAAGACTTTTATATCTGCCTGACTGAGATTTACAAGGTGACCATAGCTTGCTTCATACCAACAATCTCCGTGGGATTCGACCCTTACTCACGTAAGGTATTACTTGGACGACCCAGTGCACTTGCTGGTTAGTTGTATCGAAGTTGTGAACCATGGTATTGGCACCATGATCTTGGCGCCATTGCCAGAGAAAGAAAGAGCCATGAATTTTACATAATTAAAGTGTAATCATGATTACGCGTACCAAGTTGCTCACGTTGCCAGGGATTGTTCGAGCCTGGACATCACAATTTCGTGCACCACTAGGCTACAAGATGCACTCTGGGCATATAGAACAGCGTACAAGACACCCATTGGGATGAGCCCCTTCCGCTTAGTGTACGGAAAGGCTTGCCACCTTCCAGTAGAGGTGGAACACAAGGCTTTGTGGGCTGTGAGGGAGTGCAACATGAATTTTGAGGAAGCTGGTGTTGAAAGGAAGCTGCAACTGGCAGAATTAGAGAACCTTCGTCTAGAAGCATATGACACCTCCAGGCGATACAAAGAGAAGATGAAGGCTGTCCATGACAAGCACATAAAAAGGAGAGAATTTAGACCAGGGGAGTTAGTTCTTCTTTATAACTCCAGACTGAGACTCATGCCAGGCAAGCTGAGATCAAGATGGGAAGGTCCCTGCAGAGTAGAAAAAGCAGAGCCATATGGAATTTTTCACCTGCGTCATCCTTCTAGCTCTAAATTCATTAAGGTCAATGGACATCGCCTAAAGCTTTATCACGGAGAGAAGATGAAGGATCACAAAGAGTTAGAGATTTTCCTCTTGGAAGACCCACCAACAGAAGCAGAATGAGCTTGAAGAACGTCCAACTTAAGGACGTAAAAGCAAAGTGCTAGGTGGGAGACAACCCACCATGGTATGATCATTCCGTTTCACTCTTAGTTTTATTTTATATTATTTAACTTTATTTATCTTAAATGATTCTTCTCATAATCTCTGCATATAGTCTGCATTTGCATTTGCATTTTGTATATAAAAAAAAAAGCACGCGACGCGCGAGCGTCGCTGACGCGTCCGCGTCATATGTGCATTTGAGACAAAGAAGAAAAGAAGCAGAGAGTCACGCGGGAGCATGGCTGGAGGCGTGCCTCAGGCACAAATACTCCCATGCGAACGCGTCGCCGACGCGTCCGCGTCACTTGAAAAATCAGCCTCCCACGCGTCCGCGTCACCCACGCGTGCGCGTCACCCACGCGCACGCGTGACCCTGCAAAATCGACGTAAAGATGTTTATGGCAGAAAGTTATGATGGAGTGGGTCTGGAATGGTACTGGAAGCACAAAACCCTATCACGCTTACGCGTCCCCCATGCGTACGCATCATTTTTCAAAGTAAGACCATTCACGCGTGCGCATCACCCACGCGCACGCGTCACCTTAAATTTTGGCAATGTGCATATGAAACAGAGAGTTGTGCGTGTGCGAGGCTGCACTCGTGCCAATAGCACAAATCAGGTCATGCGTCCGCATCCCTGACGCGTCCGCGTCACCTGAAAATAGCGCCAACCACGCGAACGCGTGCTCCACGCGTTTGCGTCACATGCAACGTACAGTTTAACTAGACCTGTGCCAGAATACCTATCTTTTCTTCCCTAATCCTAATTTTTTCTTTTCCCTTCTTATTTCTTTCTTCTTCCTTCTTTCTTCTTTATTCTTTCACACTTTTTACTTTCTCCCCCCTTCCTTTTCACATCCATTATCAAGTTTTTTTTTCTTTTCTTCTTCCCTTTTTACTTTTCCATTATTATTTTTATTCATATTTTCTTCTTCTTTTTCTTTTTACTTTCATTATCTATGTTTTATTTTTCTTTCTTTTTCTTTTTTACATCCTTTTAATTGGTGTTAGAAATTTGTTTGGGTGATTGTTTTCTTCTATAATTGCTTGTGGATTATTAAGGAATTGTTTGACAATTAATATTACTTCTTAAGGATTGTTTGCATGTTAAAATCTAATACTTTCAATAACACATTTACCATGCATGCTAAGTGTTTGTGAAAAAGCCCGTATGGCATTGTGCTTACTTAAATCATTCTATTCTTCTACTCTAATGCCTGTTTTTCACAAAACTCCTTAAATATTTTATTAAATAAATATAATTGTCAATACAAACATGATGGCTAGTTTGTTACGAGTGATAATACATTTAAGCAATTAATGATTGATCTATGCTACTCATGCCTTTGCCAACATGCCAATAAACATCTTGCATCTACTTGCCACTATATGCACTTGCTATATTTCTATTGATGAACTTCTCACATGTAGTCGCGACCATGTGTTAACGACATCCTTCTTTACCGTGCATTGATTATCACTTGTACCATCCCCTTCCTTGCTCTAACCCTTAGCTTTAAAAGTTACTTTCCTTTTCCCTTTTCAGGATGGCCACCAAGAAAGGTAAAGAGAAAGCTACTCCCAAACTACCAGCAAGAAAAGGAACAAAACGAGCACTAGCTGCGGAGCCTTCTTCAACAGTAGTAAAGCCCTCAACAAAGAGAATCAAGAGGATCATCAAGGTCGATAAAAAAGAGAAAGCCTTTCCAGCAAAGGACACTGCGCGGTTCACTAACCGCTACTGTAAGCAGATGTTCTCCATCCTGGCTAAGCGGAACTATAATAATGAATACCTTCTCATCTTTCTGAACAACATTGTTGAATTTGTTGAGCTCCGAATTGAACGAAGACAATGAGGATTCCTACGGAGACAGCCACGGTAAGTCAATCTTTCATGGGTAGTCGAATTCTACTCAAACTTTCACATGCCAACCCTGCAGTCTGCCTATGTCCGTCAGAAGCAAGTCCCCATAACAGACGAATCCATTCAGCGAGCTTTAGATCTTCCCCCTGCTTCAGAAGGATTGGACGCATTCCAAAAAGCCTCATTCAAACGCCAGACATACCAATTTGACTGGGACGTCGTTCTTAGAGTTATAGCATAACCTGGCAGCAGATGAACCTATGGATACCATTGATCCCGCCCTAAGGGAATATTGACTTCAACACTCACCTTGGAGGCTCGAGTATGGGCACAGATTATGTCCTACTACGTCTTTCCGAGCACTCACGAGTCCTCCTTCACTGCAGACATGGCTGTTTTACTCTGGTGTATCCTTACAGACCAGCCTCTCAATTTACCAAGACACATCCGGAATGCTATGGAACACATACAAATTGCGGACAACCTACCTTTTCCCGCCTTAGTTTCAGATCTAGTATCAGTAGCCGGAGTCTCCTACAGAGCTGGGGACACCAATACTATGATTCCACGGGATGATCAGATCGTCCCTAATGGGAAGTACATCAGACCTCCAGCAGCCACTATCAACCGGAGCACAGAACCAGCAGAAGATATCCCTTCTCCTTCCACATCACAAGCACCTTCAACAAACCAACTGTTCCATCAGATACTTGAGAAATTGGACCGGCTTGACCGGCAAGGAAAGCAAAGAGAGCGCCATAACAAGCGCAGATTTACATACCTCAAGGAGCTACTTGTTGGAAACCACCCACCTGAAGAAAACCCAGACACCCCGGACTCCACGTCATTTACCAACACAGGGAGCCATGACGGTCCCGATTGTGGAGATGCTGCTACCAGCCCCCCGTTGTTCCTAACTGATGGCACCAAGGACGGTGCCAAGCTTTAAGTGTGGGGAGGTCGGTCAGTACCTGATTTACGGAGGTAATTTCTCTTTCTTAGCACCAACAAATTAGTTATTTTTCTTTTGTTAGGATAGGATAAATTGCATAGTAATAGGTATTTGCATGCATGTGCTATTTGGTTGAAAAATAATAAGTTTCTTTTTAAGACCCTATTTTTGAAAATTTTCACTAATTTAAATCAGAAACTTTTGTGTTAAACTCATTTGAAGATTGTATTTGGAACATACATGATAGCTAAAGAACACACAACCTGTGAGAATTGAGCTTAATTACATGGTTACATTATTTAACCATTAAAATTTTTATTCTTGTGTGTTTTCTTCTCTATGATTGTAATTTTTACTTTGTTCCATCCTATATGTCCAATGTTTAATGTGTTATATGCATGCATATGAATAAGGCCATTATTTTATTAGCTCACTTATCCCAAATAGCCTACCTTTTCAATTACCTTTGATTAGCCACTTTGAACCTTTTAAATCCCATTTGTTCTATATTTTACCACATCACTAGCCTTAAGCAGAAAAACAAGTAATACCCCAAATTGAATCTTTGGTTAGCTTAAGATAGAGATTGTGCATCAATTAAGTATGGAAAAACTGTGAAAACATGGGTTAATAAGGGAATATGTTATGTTTTTACAATTAATAAAATATTGGAAATTTGGGTACCTACTCATGTAAGACCAGAAAATTAAAAATCTATGTGCATTAATAATGTTATGTTTACTTAAAAAAAAACCAAAAATATTCAATTGAGTAAAATAAATAAATGAATAAGGGGATAAAATTACCCCAATGCTAAGTCAAGTTAATAAAAGATCAATGCATGTGTGGTACAAGTTAAAAGAAAAGTTGATGCATGAGTATGTGATACAAAAGTGGGAAAATTTTGGGTAGCTAGGCATGATTTTAAAAGTAAAGAGTGTATGTATAGGTAAGAGCTTAGGTTAATCAATGATTCAATTTATAGCTCACTTGGCCATATATATATATATATATATATATATATATATATACCGTCACCTTTACCTTAGCCCCATTACAACCTTGAAAAGACCTCATGATGTTTGCATTGGTACATTAAATACTTGTTGATTGGTTAGGTGAGGAACAAAGCTTAGAAATCATGACTAGAGAAGAGTAGAGTGATTACCCTATACACTTGAGCAATTAGAGTGTACAAATACTATCAGTAAGGGTTCAATGCTTGATTCTATGTTCCTTGCTTTCATGAGCTGTCTTCTTACAAGTTTACTTATTTTTACTGTGTGAATTTTAATTAGTGATATTTGATTCATATTTGTCTTGAAGAACTTATTTACTTTTAACCAAGTAGGCAAAATCATTTTAGCATATAGTTGCATTCACATACATAGATTGCATTGCATTGCATAAGTCTTACTTTTCCCCACTCATTTATTTTATCTCCTTGAGCTAAGCATGAGGACATGCTAATGTTTAAGTGTGGGGAGGTTGATAAACCACTATTTTATGGTTTATCTTGTGTTTAATTGAGTGGTTTCATCAAGTCTTTACCTACTTATTCATATGATTTGCATGATTTTACAATCCCTTCCTAGTTTTATCCTATGGTTGAAAACTTGCTTCCTAGTGATCTTTAATTAGTATATTTTAATTCTCTTTTATACCATTCGATGCCATGATCCGTGTGTTAAGTGTTTCAGGCTTCATAGGGCAGGAATGGCTTAGAAAATGGAGAGGAAGCTTGCAAAAATAGAAGGAACATAAGAAACTAATGAGATGACAGAACTTCCAATTAATCATTCCCCCAGTAAGGGTTAACTAAGTGAAAATAACAACCTCTTTATACTACACTTGAGAGAATTCCAACAAGGACAGAACTTCCAATTAATCATTCCCCCAGTCAAGGCTTTTTATTTTGAATAATATAAATTCATTTTAATTTTCATTGCACTTAATTACAATTGTTTATTTTCTGTTATTCAACTCTCAAAATTCTCGAAAAACTCTTGATTAATAAATTAGCACCCTTTCTAGCAACTCGTTGGGAGACGACCTGGGACTCATACTTCCAGTATTTTTATTTTAAATTTTTGTGACAACCTTTTCTAAATTGGTGAGGCGGATTTTTGCTGGTTAAGAGCTATACTCGCAACGCTGTTCTTATATTATAATCTCTTAATTGGTCTAACTTCTGCCACGCAACCAGTAACTAATTTCACATTCCAAAACTAATAAATTTGGCATTAAAATGACATATTCACTTTTGAAATTCATAAATAGATGTAATGTAACATATTTCTGTCATTAATCACACGATTTAACCATCAATTTGATCACATTCTCTGTCTCCCTCTCTATCAACTTTATTATGTTAATTATGCTTTTAACAATAAACCAAACAAGAGAATCCCTCCATTCACAATAGATAAAACAAAAAGCAAGAAATGAAAAAAAGAAAAGAAAAATCCTAAAGCTTGAAATGAAGATCCAAATCAGAGCATTGCAAGAAAAAAATTTAGGATTTTTCTTTTCTATTGTATAAAGAATAATTGGCATATAATAGTAACATCCACAAAAGTTTCCTATGCCACCAAGTAGCTAAATGAATTATTCAATACCATGTATGTAACCATGTTCCTCTATCAAAAACTGACATTTTTAGTAAAACCATTTTAGAGTATTAGCAACTTTTAAATGGTTCTTCCAAATGTTTATGTTTGTCTTCCATTGCCCCTTTTTGAGAAGACTATATCTTCTATTTGATTCATTTTTATCAACGGAGTATCTATCATTGTTCTTCTTCTCACGTGATAGGTATTACTTCAAATCTTCAATAATCTCTTACTATTTTTTTATTGTAAACCAGAATTCAGAATAATATGTAAATCTTGTATTCTCTCTCTCAAACTATTTAAGGAACTATTAGCCACATCATAACCAATCTAATATTCCATTTTCACACAACATAGACAGAAAATGAGGGAAATAAATCAATAACAAATGAACATTGATTAAAGTATTAAACAACAAGTGCAGACCACATATATTTACATAGTAACTCAAGTTTCATGAAAATCTTTACAATAATAATTGACTTGCTATATAAGTCGACATCAGAGCAAAACCAGCAGATTCTACATAAATCACATCAAAATCTTCTCTATATCTACCAGCTAACTTTCAATTAACTTATAATCCTCTTTGATTCTCCTTGATATCTCTTTGATATCTTGTTTGATATCCGATATCCGTAATATTATTAAAAGCAAAAGCAAAGTATAACTAAGCATGCAGCAATTTGAAAGATTTAAGCTATAATTTACAAACCGAAGCTGAAAAAAGAAGAAATAACACTCACATATATGAAAGCTATTCTCTTGCGCTAGGTTTCCATCATCAAACACTGTCCTTATCAAAATTCATATCACATTTTCACCGTTATGACAAATTGTTAAGCAAGAAGCGAACGCAAAAAGAAAGAGAGATAGAGAGAGAGAATGACCATCAATGGAAGGAAAAGGAGAATGAAAGGGAGGCACTAAGAATTTCGGCGGAGAAGAAGGGCAGCAAGAAGCTAGAGGAGACGTCACCGGAGGAGATCGTCGCCAAAGGAGGAGATGCCACCGGAAAAGATCGTCAGAGAACGCATAGGATTGGAGATCGCCACACAATGAAAGCAGTAATGTACACACGCGTCTTCAGCAACCTAGTGTTTCTGAAATTAGGGTTAGAATTGGTCTTTTATATATATGGGAGATAATGATAGGTTGGAACCGCTGTAATGACCAAAATCGCCACCAAGAACAAATCACTTAAGGGCAACAACAAAGAACACCACAATATTGTTGTAAAATAACTAAATAAATAAATAAGAAAGAGGTAACAAATACAAAATGTAAAATATAATTAGATAACTCTAGTAGTAATATTCACCATAATTACTATCTTAATATAAAAGAGATGATTCATATATATTAAATATATATATTACTAATATTTGTAGTAACGTATGAAAGAAAGAAAGAGGAAAAGTTTTGTACATAGACAATATAAATAGAGAGAGAGAATTGTTATTGATGTTATTGTCTGAGGCTTAAGCCTCTATTTATACATGAGTGAAGCTTTGAATTTTCAAACTTCATTAATGCTCAATTTAACTTGGGAGCTTCACTCTTTCATAGCAAAAATCAGCTGCCCATGTATTGAATGGTCATCCACATCATCATGTTTATCACAACACTCCCCCTTGGATGACCATTTAGGATTATGCCTCATTAAAACCTTACTAAAGAAAACCCAATGGAAAAAACTTTAGTGAAGAAAAAAGAGTACAATATCCTTTGTGATGGGGACTGCCTCATTAAAAACCTTGCTAAGAAAAACCCAATGGGAAAAAAAACCTGACCAAGGAAAAAAGAGTACAGTCTCCCCCTCTTGTCGACATCATTTAATGTCTTGAAATCGGTGAATCCCAATCTCATGTACCAATCTTTCAAAGGAGGATTTTGGGAGTGACTTTGTGAATAAATCTGCCAGATTGTCACTTAAACAGATCTGTTGCAAATCAATTGTCCCTTGATTTTGAAGATCATGAGTGAATAAGAATTTGGGAGAAATATGCTTTGTTCTATCGCCTTTGATGTATCTGCCTTTAAGTTGAGCAATGCATGCTGTATTATCTTCAAACAGGACAGTTGGAGCTATCTTATGATCAATCAGTCCACATGATGATAGAATATATTGAATCAGACTCCTCAGCCAAAAACACTTGCGACTAGCTTCATGAATCGCCAGTATTTCAGTATGATTAGAAGAGGTTGCTGCTATCGTCTGTTTCATGGACCTCCATGATATAGCTGTACCACCATATGTGAACAGGTATCCTGTTTGAGATCTCCCTTTGTGTGGATCAGACAAGTATCCAGCATCTACATAGCCAACTAGTTGTGACTTGGATCCATATGGATAAAACAATCCCATATCAACTGTTCCATGAAGATATTGAAAGATTTGCTTGATTCCACTCCAATGTCTTCTGGTTGGAAAGGAACTATACCTTGCTAGTAGATTCATCGCGAATGATATGTCAGGTCGCGTATTATTAGCAAGATACATTAGCGCTCCAATGGCACTAAGATATGGTACTTCAGGACCAAGGATATCTTCATTCTCTTCTTTAGGACGGAATTGATCCTTCTCCACATCCAAAGATCTTACGATCATTGGGGTACTCAAGGGATGTGACTTATCCATATAAAATCTTTTCAAGATCTTTTCTGTGTATGTTTTTGATGAATAAAGATCCCATTTTTTATATGCTTGATCTGTAGGCCGAGACAAAATTTAGTCTTTCCAAGATCTTTCATCTCAAACTCTTCTTTTAGAGTTTTTATAATTGTTGGAATCTCTTCAGGAGTCCCAATAATATTTAAATCATCAACGTACACAGCAATTATAATGAATCCAGATGCAGATTTCTTTATGAAAACACATGGACAGATATCATCATTATTGAATCCATTTTTGGCCAGATACTTAGTAAGACAATTATACCACATTCGTCCAGATTGCTTTAGACCGTATAAAGATCTTTGCAATTTAACTGAATATAACCCTTGCGAATATTCACTAGATGGTTTAGATATCTTTAGTCCTTCAGGGACTTTCATATAGATATCCCGATCTAATGAGCCGTATAAGTAGGCTGTTACCACATCCATTAAATGCATATGCAGTTTATAATATGCAGATAAACTGACCAAATAACGCAATGTTATCGCATCCACTACAGGGGAATATGTTTCTTCATAATTTATATCGGGCCTTTATGAAAAATCTTGTGCCACAAGTCGGGCCTTATAGCGCACAACTTCATTTTTCTCATTTCGTTTTCTCACAAATACCCATCGGTATCCAACAGATTTTACATCTTCAGGTGTACGGACTACAGGTCCAAAGACTTCACGTTTTGCAAGTGAGTCTAATTCAGCCTTCATGGCTTCTTCCCATTTTGGCCAATCATTTCTTTGTCGACATTCTTCGACTGATCTTGGCTCAAGATCCTTACTTTCGTGCATGATATTTAATGCCACATTATATGCAAATATTTCATTGACAATTGTCTTATTTCGGTCCCATTTTTTTCCTGTAAAGACATAATTTATCGAGATCTCATCATTTTCACAATTTTCAGGTACGTGAACGTCTTCTGGCATTAAAATTATATAAGAATTTTGGACAACTGCAGGTGTCTTTACTGTGTCTTTTTCAACAGGAATAGTATTTACCTCTTTTCTCTTTCGAGGATTTTTATCTTTGGAACCGACAGGCCTGCCACGCTTCTGGCGTGTATTTGCTTCAGTGGCTATTTGTCCTACTGGGACATCAATTCGAATTGGGGCATTTTTCGCTGGTATATAAGATTTGGTTATCCTCTTTGTATCGAAAAATGCATCAGGCAATTTATTTGCTATTCTTTGCAAATGTATAATCTTTTGAACTTCTAGTTCACATTGCCCTGATCGAGGATCTAAATGCATCAAGGATGATGCATTCCAATTAAGTTCCTTTTCAGGAAGCTTATTCTCTCCCCCTAATGTTGGAAATTTTGATTCATCAAAATGACAATCCGCAAACCGGGCTTTAAATACATCTCCGGTTTGTATCTCAAGATACCTCACTATAGAGGGAGAATCATATCCAACATATATCCCCAATTTTCTTTGGGGTCCCATTTTGGTGCAATTAGGTGCTGCAATAGGAACATATATCGCACACCCGAATATTCTTAAATGGGAAACATTTGGCTGCTGGCCAAAAGCTAATTGCATAAGAGAGAACTGATGGTAACTCGTTGGCCTCAAACGAATAAGTGCTGCGGCATGTAAAATAGCATGCCCCCAAACCGAGGTTGGGAGATTTGTTCTCATAAGTAAGGGTCTAGCAATCAATTGGAGGCGTTTAATAAGTGATTCTGCTAACCCATTTTGTGTGTGAACATAAGCTACTGGATGTTCAACACTTATTCCATTAGCTATACAATAAGCATCAAAAGCTTCGGAAGTAAATTCACCAGCATTATCAAGACGAATTGCTTTGATTGAATTTTCTGGAAATTGTGCTTTTAATCGAATGATTTGAGCCAGCAATCTCGCAAACGCCAGGTTGCGAGAAGACAATAAGCACACATGTGACCATCTCGAAGATGCGTCTATCAAGACCATAAAATATCTAAAAAATCTACATGGTGGATGAATAGGTCCACATATATCACCTTGAATCCTTTCTAGGAATTCAGAGGACTCAAATCCAATCTTTACTGATGATGGCCTTAAATTAACTTCCCTTGAGAACATGCAGCACAACAAAATTCACTAGTTTTAAGAATCTTCTGGTTCTTTAGTGAATGTCCATGGGAGTTTTCAATAATTCTCCACATCATGGTTGTTCCCGGATGACCCAATCGGTCGTGCTAAGTTATGAATTTATTTGGGCTAGTAAACTTCTGGTTTACAGTAGCATGTGATTCAATTGCACTAATCTTGGTATAATATAACCCAGATGAAAGTGAGGGCAACTTTTCTAATATAACCCTTTTATTTGAATCATGAGTTGTGATACATAAGTACTCATGATTTCCCTCATTCATAGTCTCAATATGATATCCATTTCGGCGAATATCTTTAAAACTCAACAAGTTTCTTCGAGACTTGGTAGACAACAGTGCATTATTTATTATGAATTTTGTTCCTCCGGGAAACAAAATTATAGCTCTTCCGGAGTCTTCTATCACATTGCCTGAGTCAATAATAGTATTAACATACTCTTCTTTTGGCACAAAATGGGTAAAATATATAGTACTTTTAAGAATAGTGTGCGAACTTGCACTATCCGCAAGGCAAATATCTTCAGAATATGCCCTTGCCATTTTTCTTCAAAAACAAATGATAATAATAATAAAATGAGCAAAAGTACATGCACAGTAAAAATTATTCACATGAATACTTAACAAACACACATATTAAACTATTCCATCATTGATCAAATGGCCAATATTTCCTTCAAGATCCTCAAAGAAATTAGATACATCATAATGAGTGGTGAAATTTTTATAATTTGAAACAAATTTTATTTTCTTTCCTTTGTCATCCTTTTTCAAGGATGCTTGATAAAGATCAACTAGGTGCCTTTGGGTACGACAGGTACGTGACCAATGACCATTTCCACCACAATGGAAACATTTATCCTCAATTAATTTATTTTACCCATTGTTTCTTTCTTTATCCCACTTCTGGTGAGATCCTTTCTTGTGAACATAATTCATTTTCCTTCCATAATTTTCTTGTTGCTAAAACCTTGCCATTTACCTCTTTTAGGGTAATGATTTGCCGCATTTACTTCAGGAAATGGGGTGGCGCCAGCTGGGCGCGCTTCATTATTTTTAAGAGTAACTCATTGTTGCGCTCAGCAATAAGAAGGCAAGAAATTAGCTCAAAAAATTTTTAAATCCTTTTTCTCGATTGCTAATGCAAGAGCACATTCGAGGCATGGAAGGTCGAAAAAGTTTTCTCTAACATATCGGGCTTTAGGAAGTATCACATGATTGTACCTTTCTTCAAGGTCTTTCCACAGATCTGCAGGATCTTTTTATGTGGGATATTCATTTTTTTTTAATCATACGTCAAGATGACGATGAAGGAAAATCATAGCTTTGGCTATATCCTTCTAGGATGTATTATTTTCAGCCTTAATGGTATCTCCAAGATCCATTGAATCAAGATGGATTTTAGCATCTAACATCCATGATAAATAATTATTTCCAAATATATCAAAAGCATTATATTTAAGATGAGAGAGTTTCGACATAATAAAAATTTGTTACCTGGAGTCTTCCTAAAATTTCGTTAGAGCTTCGTGCTGATAACGTGTTGTAAAATAACTAAATAAATAAATAAGAAAGAGGTAACAAATACAAAATGTAAAATATAATTAGATAACTCTAGTAGTAATATTCACCACAATTACTATCTTAATATAAAAGAAATGATTCATATATATTAAATATATATATTACTAATATATGTAGTAACGTATGAAAGAAAGAAAGGGAAAAAGTTTTGTACATTAGGGATGAGCACGGGTCGGTTTGATTCGGATTTATGGTAAAATTAGAACCGAACCGATCAAAATATAATTGGTTCGGTTTGGTTCAGATTTGTGTTTTTTTGTACATGTACCCGAACCAAACCAAACCGATTAAGAACAGATTGGTTCGGTTCGGATAATTGGATACCCGATGACTTTAAAAGTCATTAAAAAAATCAAATTTTTATCTTAAAAATTCAACAAGTACAATAAACATGTAATATCAATAGAAATAATCAAAACATGTTAAATACCAAATACATTAAAAACTAAACTCATTAAAATTCAAACATATTAATAGTGAATAATCTTTGTCTAATGGAAAAGTCATACATATTTTTTATTTTTTATTTAATTAATATATGATCGGGTTTGCGAGTTGGTTCGGGTTCCACACTCTCAGAACCGATACCCGAACCAATCACTAACAAAGACCATCGGTTTGGTTCGGGTTCGGACGGGTAATCGGGTACCTGCTACCCGTGCTCACCCCTATAATGTACATAGACAATATAAATAGAGAGAGAGAATTGTTATTGATGTTATTGTCTGAAGCTTAAGCCTCTATTTATACATGAGTGAAGCTTTGAATTTTCAAATTTCATTAATTCTCAATTTAACTTGGGAGCTTCACTCTTTCATAGGAAAAATCAGCCGCCCATGTATTGAATGGTCATCCACATCATCATGTTTATCACAACAAATATCTAAATATTATGACAGGTTTTTAAAAACCGCCATAATATAAATGTCATTTTAAACTCTTTTTGTAATGTAACTTTGTTTTAATCAATAATAATCAATTAACAAGGTAGTATATGAATAAAGATTAAAAATTTGAATTTTTATTGTTATTATGAGAAGAAAAAAAATTAAAAAAATGTTAGAGTGATTTTTGGGCCAAAAAAATTTATTTTTAATCTTTTCCTAAATTAAAAACATAAAGAAAAACAAAACAACTTCAATAATTAAAAAACGCAAATATTTTCTTACCATTTCTACGAAGAAAAGGCGGCATAAATACAAGGGACACAATAACGCATGTGGGTTAATTAGTTGTTTAATACAGATTTATTAAATATTGTTACATAGCATAAATATCGAGTTAAACCCCAAAGTGGTCCCTGAGATTCACAAAATGCACCGATTTAGTCCCTGACTTCCTAATTGCACTAATTAAGTCCTCCAGATTGAAAAAAATGCATCAACGTGGTCCCCCTCATATTTTCCAGTCATGTTCGTTGCCGGCGGGAGTGACGTGGCGAATGAGTGCCACGCTGGAAGAGTGTAAAACGTCGTCATGTTGGGTTTTGGCGCTAAACCCACTAATAGACGACACCGTTTCAAGTAAGCATGTACAAAACGTTCAAACCCCCCTCCCCCAATATTCAAAGATCACTTCGTCTTCTTCATCTTCCCTTGAACTGAAAGCACCAAACCCTGGCATTGGAGAGCCCTGGTGTGGATTTTTGGAGTGAAACAATTTGGAATTCATAGGAACCTGGTCAACTTTGGCTGAAGATCGGTGAAGGAAGGAGCAAAGATTCTGCGTGAAATCTCCTGTGACAGAGGTAGGCATGCAGTATATTAGATAGTCTTGTTCTGTTTTACATAGTGGTAAGGTATCCATCGTTATGGATTTTACTTGGAAAATTGGTGTAGATTAATCGAAAACCATGGATACTATGTTAGTAGCTAGGGTTTTTGCATTGGGTGGTGCGGGTAGGGGTTATCAGAATGCTCTGTTTTCAAACAAAAAATATGGGCATTTCTATAATGGCATAGTGACTGAAGTAGTTGTTAGTTAGGATTTTTTGGAATATGATCTGTTGTTGTTTGCTGATGCGATATGTTAGTAAAAATGTTGTATATTTTTTTTTCATTACAGATAAAAAAGTTGCTGGATATAATGTTCCATCATGGTGGAACGTTTAAGAAGAATGGTGATGGAAAGTTGGTTTACTCACCTGACAATAGAGCTTGCTTAGGAGCGATTTAGATGAGGATACACTTGACGTCTTCTTCATCAGGAACTATTTTAAGGAGTTGGGATATGACAAGGTAGTTGAGTGCTGGTGGTTGGTTCCGGAGAGGAGCTTGGAGATTGGATTGAGAGCTCTGACCACTGATGATGAATTAAGGGAGATGTGCTTCCATGACCAGGAAAGAAGAAGAAGAAGAAGAAGAAGAAGAAGAAGAAGAAGAAGAAGAAGACAATGAAGATGAAGAAGGTAGCTGACGAAGAACTGTTGCGTTACTTGTGAGTTAGGGTTTAAAAAGGGGTCAGGGACCAAATTGGGTCATAAAAACTTTCATTTGCTACATCAGCCAGCACTCATTCGTCACGTCACTCCCGCCGACAACGAACATGACCGGAAAATATGAGGGAGACCACGTTGATACATTTTTTTCAATCTGGAGGACTTAAGTAGTGCAATTGAAAAGTCAGGGACTAAATCGGTGCATTTTATGAATCTCAGGGACTACTTTGAGGTTTAACTCCATAATAATAATAATAATAATAATAATAATAATAATAATAATAACGGCTATATCTAATAGAAAGTCTGTAACAGCTGCTGTTTGTTATTATCGCCGGTGTCATCACGATACACACGAAAT
>NC_029787.2:38511332-38512127 GCF_000816755.2 Arachis ipaensis | reverse complement strand
ATAATTTAAGGCTTTCTGAAATATAGGCTAGGTTGAGTGCATCTTCACAAACTTTATTCTTATATATCTACTAATTTTCTATTGTTTATTATCCTAATTCATTCCTAGTCAGAAAAAATATTTTTTCGTTATTTTATTTTTAATATCTATTTGAATAATTCCAGCAGTCGTAAATATTTAAATTTTGAGCTTGGATTTCTTGACTTTATGGCAAACAGCTATCTCCGGATTAATAATTTCAATTAAACTAACTTTGCGAAAGCTACGTTCTTAAGCTTTAATTAAGAGAAAGAATGAGTCACGAGCTAATTATTTTTCATGCACGTAATTTTCTTTAGTTCTTTTTTCCTGGCTGTGATAAGTAATAACAAAAGATAATATGAATAATTTTGATCTATCGATATACACTTGTTTTTTTTTAATTATTATTTTAATGCAAATTGATCAAAACTCAAAAAAGTTAAAATTTTCCATTCCAGAACACATTGTTTGATACTTTGATTGAACATGAACTGACTAAATTAGATGATCTTCATAATTTCATTGATGACAACTTGATTCTCAAACTTCTTTTAATGTGCACGAAGGAAACTCACGCGTAGTTATTACCATCTAATGTTTCGCCAATAAAAACGTGACGAAAATGAATTTAATATGTGTGTTTTGCGGCTTTTCATTGACTCTATTGACTAGAGCAGTGGTGGCAGCAGCCATTCTTTACCTTAATTTCTAACCTTTCCTTCAAATAACTACGCAGCCATAAATATATAACTATTAGTTATTTCCTATTTATAG
>NC_029787.2:38506913-38509637 GCF_000816755.2 Arachis ipaensis | reverse complement strand
AAAGAGTGTAACATAGTTAAATGGAATGGCAATCAATGTTTAAGTCGGACCTCACAAAACAAAAGTATTCAATCTTGGTGAAGTAAAATTTAAAATTGACCTTAATTTGTTTGTCCATGATTAGAATCTATTGTTGAGCATGGTGAATAATTCTCTGCTAGTTTAATTTATAGATACTTTGAAGAGTGAGATAACTTATAATTAATCCAATTTTTTTTAAAAAAAAATTATACCTAAAATAAAAACGAAATTCTTAGTACTCAGTTTAAGAAAGATGACGAAACCCCTTATTATAGTTAAATCAATCTTGGTAATTTAAAATTGACCTTAATTTGTTTGTCCATGATTAGAATCTATTGTTGAGCATGGTGAATAATTCTCTGCTAGTTTAATTTATAGATACTTTGAAGAGTGAGATAACTTATAATTAATCCAATTTTTTATTTTTTTTTATTTTATTATTTTTTTTTTAAATTTAGGAATACTTTAAAACTTTTTCGAAATTAGAGATGACCAAAAAATATTTTTACTAAAAAATATTATAGGTAGGGCACTCAAAATTAGAGATAACCAAAAAATTTATACCTACAAAGGGATGCTAATGGAAAATTCGCAAAATTTTCATGGGAATGGGGCCAGTCCCCGCGAATAAACAAAAACGAGGACAGAGATCGGGGTACCTATCCCATAAAAACCCACAAAATTACCACAATGTAACTCTAGTTCTCATCTTTCTCACTCTTTGTGTAACTATAACTCTAATTCCTCTAGGGGTGAGCACGGGTCGGTTTGGTTCGGGTTTATGGTAAAATTAGACCCGAACCGATCAAAATGTAATTGGTTCAGTTTGATTTGAATTTGTATTTTTTTGTACATGTACCCGAACCAAACCAAACCGATTAAGAACGGATTGGTTCGGTTCAGGTAATTGGATACCCGATGGCTTTAAAATTCATAAAAAAAAAACCAAATTTTTATTTTAAAAATTCAACAATTATAATAAACATGCAACATCAATAGAAATAATCCAAACATGTTAAACACCAAATACATTAAAAACTAAACTCATTAAAATCCAAACATATTAATAATGAATAATTATTGTCTAATAGAAAAGCCATATATATATTTTTATTTTTTTATTTAATTAATATATGATCGGGTTCGCGGGTTGGTTCGGGTTCCGCACCCTCAAAACTGATACCCGAACCAATCACTAACAAAAACCACCGGTTTGGTTCGAGTTGGACCCGATTACTCGTTGGTTTCAGAACCAATTTAATTGGTTCGGTTCGGGTTCGGACAGGTAATCGGGTACCCGCTACCCGTGCTCACCCCTAAATTCCTCCCTCTTTCTCCAAACTCCAACCCTCACACCATGCGACGTTGCTAAAGCTTCTCTCACTGTGCATCGTCGCTACTAGCAAGCTGTCCTTTTCCTTTTGCCGTCATCATTGTTGAAGCTTCGTTTTCATCTTCTCATCACCGTTGATGAGTTCCAGTCGTAGGATTTCGCCATGAGTTCCAGCTGTCAACAACTAACTATCGCGTTCTAGTGTCACCACTTTAGATTTTGGTAAGCTTAGTCCTCTTCACTTCTGGTTGTTGATGGTATTAGGGTTTGTGGTTACTGGTTGCATTTTTTATTGATTTATTATTTATTTTTCTTCATATTACTGGTTGTTGTTGATTTTTTTGTTGATGGTATTATGATTTATTATTTATTATTTATTTTTTTCTTATTATTCCTCAGATTGTTGTTGCCTAGTGGTTCTTCCTAATGGCTACTGTTTGGTTAGTTTCTTGTTGTGTTGCTAATTTATTAATAATGTGTATAATATTTAAATTTTCAGGAACTAATTATTTAAATTTGTGTTATTACAGAAAGGGAGTACTATCACCGAGTTATGATTGGCCACCAATAATTGTTATGTTGTTTTTGATGAAAACCTTTCTATTTCATTTTATTTCAATTTGTATGTTAAAAATTTTGTATTTATGTTATTTTGTTGAATTTGTGTTAGATTGTGTTTAATTATTTGAATAATTTGATTGAATTATATTAGAATTTATTATAGATGTGTTAATTGTTTTTTTTTTAAATTAAAGCTTAATATTTATGGATATTTGTGGGTGTCTCGCCTGCAGGAGAATAAACGGGACCCTGTAACAGGGAGGGGGCGAGAACGGGGGTATTTTGCTAAATGGGGAGGGGGTGGGAAGGGTTTTCGCTCCCATTGAGACCAATTGTCATCCCTACTCAAAATGGTGAGTTGAGTAGGATTTTGACGATGCCACGTGTTAGTAGCAAAAAAATAGGTTTTTATTATGACATGCAAAACGACGTCGTTTCACAACTGTTCAAAATGCCGCATCTTAATGAGAGAAATAGGTCAACAACGGATATCTTATAAATAGGATCTGTTTGTCTAATGAAATAATTATTTAAAGACTTACTTGATTAAAAATTGTTATTTTTGGAGATCAATCTGTATTATAATAGATATAATGAGGAATTAATTTGTCTAAATATAATCTTTAACACACACATATTGGTGATGCATGTAACAGCCTAGTTTTGGCAAAATAAAATTTTTCGAAGATTCTGTGAAGTGGGCATCTCTACTACATAGGCATTTCGCCATCAAGTACCTCACCACATCACCAGTTATTAAACTAACGAAAAATTGGATTTTCGAGCCATTACGGCTAGTAATTTTAAAA
>NC_029787.2:38504900-38506812 GCF_000816755.2 Arachis ipaensis | reverse complement strand
TAGTTTTAATTAATTATTTTATAGTAATAAAATCACATCTTATAACCTCCCTAGCCTTCCCCTGGTAGCCACCTCCTACTTGTTTTCCTTTTCTCGGGTATGATTTTGAGAGCCACCTCATGCTTCCTTTTTTTTCTTCATTGTAATATTGAGAAGAAGAATGAGAGAGAAAAGTTAAAAATCCCATAACCTTTAAGTTTGTATGGTTTGATCCTTTGGTTCTAAAACTCCAACGAAGATTCTAACCCGATTAAAGTATTCGTTTCTTCTTTCTCTTCTCAACCATATTAGATTTGTCAAGGAAGGAAGCGCACTAGAATTCACCGAGAGAAAACTGCTTTTTGTAAGCTAAAACAAAGAGATAAGGTTCGGAAAATTAATTATGAGTTAATTGTGTTTTTGATGTTTGGTTAATGGTTGATTGTTTGATGTTTGAAACCAAATGTTTACATGATGTTTTGACGTATGTGGCTAGCTAAAAATACTAGGTGCTGGATGCCCTCCCACTTGCAATTTTATGGGCGCTGGGTGCCCTTCCATGAAGTGCCCTGGGCGCTGGGCGTGCTCCCTGTGAAACCATATGGGTGCTGGGCGCCCAATGAGGCAAACTATATGGGCGTTGGGTGCCCAACCATGCAACCTTCATGGGTACTAAGCGCCTTGTTATTTAAAATTCCGGGCATCAAGCGCCTACACTTTATGACCAATTTTACGCTTTGAAGGCGCTAAGCACTGATTTGGGCGCTAGGCGCCAAGGTACCATACAATGAGGTTTTGTAAATAACTAAGGAAAAATATAACTTAGTGAAATTCAACATGAAAAGTGTAATTAGTTCAAAAACTAAAAGGTTAAAATATAATGAACTGAAGATTAAAGACTAGAATAAAAATAACTAAAGTATTAGGATCGCAGATTAATATTCAAAAGTTAAAGAGGATAAGAAAAATTAAAAGTTTAGGAATATAATGGTAATTACAGTAAAAGACGTAGAAAGACAATTTTAAAGCCAAGGACTTAAAGGTTCTCTTAATAAAAGACCTAGGACATAGTAAGAGAAGAGGATAAAGATTAATTAAGATATGAAGAGTGAACAGAGAACGACTAAAGACATGAAAAACAGAGAATAGAAAATAAATACCGAAGGAATTGCTTAAGAAAGTAGGACAAAAAAGTGAATTAAGAGAATTTACAAAGAAAGGACATACGGTTTAAGGACTGTAGTATGGAAAGATTAACGAAGTTGAGCAAGAGGATGCATGCATAGTAAGGTTTAGCGTTCCATCCCACTTGCTCGTTGTTTGAAAATAATAGTGGAGATGTCCACAGATTGAGAACTGTTTTTCAAATGTAAAGCGCACTTAGAGCAAAATGAAAGTCAAACTGAATGGTTATGCCATAATGACTTAATGCAATTCTGAAAGTCAGACTGAATGGCTTCGACCATAAGACTTATGCAGACTAAACATCTGAAAAGCCATATCTGGGACTTGTTCCCGGGTAATGTCAGGCTACAAGGTGTAAACCAACACGTGAGCTCATGATCTACATAAGATAGACATGCATCATGCTTGTTATGCATAATTTTCTGTTATTCAAATTGTGCAAATGTGTATGTTTTCTGTATTCTCGCTTGTGTGATGTTTCTGTACTTACTATTTGCCTATTATTTTTTGTATTTTAATATTTTTTGTATTTTCTATTTATACACTATTTTCTTGGTAAACAACAAAGCATTAATGAACTTAATTAACAACCCTGATCTTACTAAGAACCCCCAAGTTCTTACCCATTTCTCCCCTTTAGATGGAGCACTGACGACCCAGTGAAGATGTATAATCGTGTGGAAGGATTATAAATGATATTTTGCCGTTTGAAGACATTCAGTTTGGCCCAAGTTTTGAAGACCTAGAC
>NC_029787.2:38493440-38504579 GCF_000816755.2 Arachis ipaensis | reverse complement strand
AGGTTAGTCGATAGTTGATAAGTGTGTGTGTGTGTGTGTGTGTGTGTGTGTGTCATTTCAATACACCTAATGCATATGGGTACATAACTGATTCATATAAGCTTAAGACTTAAAACTAAGAAGATATAATTTCATCTTCAGTTCTTCTTATGGAAGTTGAGGCCTTGTGTTTGTATGGATTGAAAGAACCTTGCGACAGTGTCATTTCTTGTAGCAGCTAATGTCTCAACAAAGACCCTATTGTGGGTTTGGATGGTGTATGTGTGGGACAACATTGTAGTATACATTTACTGTGTACTTCAAATTGATTACTTTGGTTTAAGAGGTTTGAAACCAATCAGTTGTACTCTAAAATAGAATCCAAATATGTCCAATATTTGTACTTTGAAAGTAATAATATGTTAAAAAATAAGTAATAATGTATAGTTGTATACTGAAATATAGGAAACTTAATATTATGAGAAACTATATTTCTAACTTTGGTAGTGTTTTCAAAACCACCCAAATTAATAGTCAAATTAACACAGAAGCTCCCTTATATGACATAATTAGAAAAATTGTCAAAACATAATGTCTAATAAAAAAATTAATAGTCAATATATAAATGAAAAGCAAGCATATGTTAGTTAACCATGGTGGATTTGTGATGTGTTTGACTCAAGGACACCCCCATATGCATCTGCTGCATCACTAAGGCTCCATTTATTTGTTGTCTTAACCAACAATACACAGAGACACAAAGACACAACAACACATAAACATGAACATACACAATTTTTTATTTTGTTTGGCAACTCCATACATAACAATACACTGGTATCACAAATTTATCAAAATGACAAAATTTATCCTCACCAATAATATTACTGTATCCACAACCACCGCCATCTACAGCCACCATCACCATCTACTATCACCATCACTACCACTATCAGATTTATCATCTTTATCATCATCTATAATTACCAAAGAATCACCTGATAAATTCTTTAACAATCACTATTTATCTCAAAAAATAAAAAGAAAAAAGACAGAGAAAAAGAGCAATAATCACAGTAACTATAACCAAAATTGAAAAAATCACAGGTGAATGATAGAGATGAGTGATGATGGTGAGAGAAGGGCAGAGGAAGGTGCTGTGATTTTCTGGGTCATGAGCGTTGGATGGCGACGACACTGTGACTTGCTGTGTCGCGAGGGATGGATGGGGAAGGTGACAGATCTAGACGAGTGACGACAGCGATGCAGAGGTGGCGCAGATCTGAGAAATGTGACAACAGAAGAGTGATGAGGAGATAAATCTGAGAACGCAATAGAGGAAGAGTGCGGCAAGAGAGAGAAAGAGAGAGAACCGTCAGAGGAGGGAGGCATGGCAGCAGGATCTATGGCCGACGGAAAAGAATCTGGAGGGAGGTAGAGACTACAGGAGAAGGAAGAAGGATTAGAGAGAAGGGATTAGGTGGGATAGGGTTAAGGGGATAAGGGGATAAGGCTGGAATTTTTGAAATTAATTAGGGACAAAAGTGAAAAAAATTATATCTTATAAGCTATGTCTCAGTATCCCAACTTTAAAGAGAGACATTAAAAACATGTATTTGTGTACATCTGTGTACCACAATGTCCATTAAAAATTCATGTCTCAACAAACAAACAGTAAATGTGTACCACTGTATATATGTACAGTATTCATGTCTAAGTAAACAAACGTAGCCTAATAGATTTATACGTCATCTTGCCAAAAATTATATATAGACAAATAAATTCATTATTGATTGGTCCCAGAAAATAACAATTATCAGTCAAGTATGTTTCCAAATTTTTGTGTTATTGGATAAAGATCCTATTTAAAAGGTATTTGTTGGAAATCTTATTTGTCCCACTAAAATGCAGAATTTTATTGAGTAAAGTAACAAATAAACCCTTGAGAATTTACACTTTGGACAAATTAGTTTCTAAAAAAAGTACCAATAAAGTCCTCTAAGATAGTAGATGACACACTACCTTCAAATTAGCCCCTATTATTAGGGTAGAAGGTCTTAATTTGAACTAATTTGTCTATGTTTGTTATTTTGGAGGATTTTATTAGTATTTTGTTTTAGGGATTAATCTGTCTGAAATGTAAATTCTCAAGGATTTATTTGTCACTTTACTCTTTTATTAAATAGCTACAAAATGATGTCGTTTGAGTATTTCGATAGAGACCTTTTTGTCTGCCATTGTCATCTATGGCCAAGTCACTCAATTTAGGATCACATATGATCATTACGTTAATAGTTAACAGGTCTGACTAACAGAAAAATTTATATAAAGCTCAAAAACTTTAAACGTAATAAAATTTAGTTAAAAACAAAATTATTCAACATAAAATATTTTGGGACCTATTTAGTATATGCAATAGAAATATAAACCAAGTGTCCCATTTAATCGAACAAGATTTTTTTAAAGGGATCTTGGTCATTCTTCACTTTGTTATTTTACTAAGTTTTTCATTTTAAAAGATCCAAATTCAGTCAGGATTAAATTCTTCTAAAGTGAAAAGTTTGATAAAGTAAGAAAGTAAGTGTTTAATTACCTTTGAATTAAGATAACGGAACTCACATATAAAATTAATACTCAATTTGGTTTCCGAACTTGCACGCATCTCAATTTAGCCTCTAAAATTTATTCTCCAAACTTTACAAACATGATTCACATTAGTTCCTAGAATAATTTTTAGCACATAGGCATTAATAGAGTGCTGGCATGAACAACTAGACGGTGATGCTAGGTAGCTAAACAATAGTGTATAATGTAGAGATAGCACAAAATAAATGCTATTCTCATGACAAGCGAGTGGATTACACCTGCTTATCAATTACCCACTTATCACTCAACCTTCTTTTGTATGCCTGGAGTCATTAATTTCATTCTCAAAATCCATTTTAGTTTCTTCTAAATCAAATCTCTAACATCTCTCATTTACATTTATATCTATTAAAATGTAATTTCTGTCTAGTAGATTAACATTCGAA
The DNA here is from genome assembly GCF_000816755.2 of Arachis ipaensis. Classification (NCBI taxonomy): domain Eukaryota; kingdom Viridiplantae; phylum Streptophyta; class Magnoliopsida; order Fabales; family Fabaceae; genus Arachis; species Arachis ipaensis. The sequence continues at coordinate 38,501,568 of NC_029787.2, read as the reverse complement.
AAAACTATCACATTAACCCGAGTGAAAGATCAAACTTTTTCTCCCAATTTCATTCAAACCATAAGCCCACAACAGAGAAGAACAAAAAGATGCAGAGAGAAGGAAACCCAGTAGCTTCATCATCGGAGCATCGCATAGCCTTGTCTCCTACTCGTATAGGTATGTTATCTAGTTTCAGCGATTAATTGGCATAGTAGGGCTTCATTATCAGCCATTTCATGTGTCCGGATTGGATGTAAATGATGAAAGTTTTAGTCTTTATTTTGCGTTGATGGGTTTGCAGAAAGGAAAAAGCTTGCAAAGATGGCATTTTAGGGGTGGAGATGAAGGGAAGACTGCAAAAATGGGAGGGTTTTTTGTTTTTATACTCAGCAATGATTTTTATGGGGCGTTACAGTACCCCTATTTTTTAATCTGTTCAACCTTTGTTTGATTTGCTATTTTGCTTGCTACGTGTTATGCTTTGTTTTAAGGGATTAATAATGTGTCCATTGTAAAGTGGTCATTTAGTTCAAGTTGCCTAAAAACTATGAGAAAGAAAAAATAAAGAAGGGAGAAAGAGATATACGCAGATAACATTCCAACAAAAGCAGGCACAAGAGAAGCCACACTTTCTTTCTCATTGTTGTTCTAACACCTTCAACTAATAAATCTCTTTATGCATGCATCTAGGGAATCGCTAGTTACTTGAAGAGGAGATTTTGTTTATTTTATAATTTTAATTCAGGTGTAAAATGGGGAACAGAACAATGATTATAACCTATACTGCATACACTGTATTCATTTCAACCTTTTTAACGTTCACGAATCTAAACACTACACGATACACTTATACAAGATTGTAAATTTATGCCCTGAAAATCATAAAGCAAAAAATCTAACAGATCCTTCTATTTCATGTCTGTCACTTAGATTATTTATTTTTATTAGTTGAATGATAGTGGTAATTAATTATAGTAGGAGTACATAAGGAGTACCTAAGGTTAGCTGCAAAAGATTTTTTTCATTTTTCTGTATTTATTCATTTAACAAAAAAAAATCTTCTAGTTACACATGCAATAGAGATGTTATTCCTTCATATTTTTTTATTGTGAATTACTTTATCTTTATAAAAGGTTGAGTTGAAATTTTGAATAGATTAGTACACATTCCTACACAATTGGTGTCTGTTAAGAACTGGATATACATACATATATAACTTGTTAAATAATGTTATATAGTTAAACAAATTAATTCACAAAATTTGTTTAGTTACTTAAGTGAAAGAATTATAAGAATATGGATACAAAGTAAATAATCATGATTTTGGTATTGAAATACATGAATCTTTTTATTTGTTTATTTATTTCTTATGTTAAAATATCAAAAAGAGAACTAAGCTGCAGTTTCTAAAGTTGACCACGTTGGCTTCTCTTCTTCCGTTAACCTCCGATTCTCTAACCTTCTCAATTAAACAAAGATGTTATATTAAGCAAAGATGTTATTGTAATGCTAGAGTAAGAAATGTTTCAATCATGGATGTTATATTAAGCAAAGATGTTATTGTAGCTATGCTATTAATAAACATGTTGGGATGTTATGTTTAAGTTAAGTGGATTATTTAAGTATATTTTCCAGTTGCTCGTGAACAGGTGTTCAAAAAATAAGAAGTAGGAATGGCTCGTACCAAGAGCAAAAAAGAGACACATAAGAGTAACACTCTCGAAAGAGGATGGCCAAAAAAAGCTGATGGACCAAAAAAGGTACGTTGAATGGTTAGTGATGAATTAACTAAACACTCAGATTGTTGTGTTTTAATAGTAAATGTTAAAACCGAATTCTCTTTCATTGTCACTGTGTGCTGATTATAATTGTTTATGTAGAAAACACTGGTATCTAGGTGCTCGCCATGTTGTGTGGCTTCAGTTATGAAGGAGCTAAGTTCAGAAGCGGATAGAGAGAAAATGATGGAGGTGGAGAACATGGGCCACTGGCTGCAATATGTGCCTGAATGGCCTGTCAACCAAGATATGATAGTGGCATTAGCATCATCATATAGTAGGGATGAGAAGTCATTGATCGTTGGAACAAGAAAAATCCCCATAACGGTTAAATCCATTGCATGGTGTTTTAGACTACTGAACCATGGTAAGCAATCTCCCAAATAAAATAGATAGAAAGGCAAAAAAAAAAAAAAGAAATTTTTTCACAATAATCTTGTTAAGTATATGTTAAATAAGTCAATAAAGATTTATACTGCATTGACTCATTTTGTGTTTGGTAGGAAAAAGTTTCAAAAAACCAGAAACACCAGCAGAGCACCGACTTTTTAACAGCTTCACAGAAAAGACACAAGCAAATTTGAAAAGGGATGTTATCACATGCTTGATGCAGTCCGATGACGATAGAATCAACTTCCGGAGATAATTCAGCATGTTGATAGCGAAGTATTTGTTCTTTCCCTCACAGAAGGCCACTGTTTTAGGCATACATATACGGACTGCCATTGATGTATCAAACCCAAGGAAGATGTATTGAGCGATGTATATTTACGATTTTCTAATTGAGGGAGTTCTGAGGTTTCAGGATGTAAGGAAGAAGATAGCGGATGGATGTATGTTCGCATTGCTGGTGAGCCGTATATCCTTAACCTTTGATTTGTTATTTGTTAGTCTATCGTATACCTTATTTATATTAATTACAATAACTTTCAGACTATATATCTCCATGCTAACAAGAATAGAGATTTAGAAAGATATAATGGGAGAGAACCGTGGATCAGAGAATGGTCGCTTGCTGATCTGAAGAAGATGGATGAAGAGGAAAGCACATCTCATTCGGTAAGGCATATGATAGATATATAATCTTTTAATAGTGATAAGTGTGAAAGATATGTTAATTAGATCACTTATTTTAAGCTCTAACGAAAATAAAACTTATACTTTGTCCACTATAGGGTCTTCTAAATTTAATTGGAAAGATGTCTTGGCTACCGAAAAAGTACAACCGCGTATCAAAGAGAGGATGCATTAGGGAAAAAACAAAGTTTAATAGAAAGACTCGTAAAGAAGCTCCCACGGTAGATGAGACTTAGACCGACATACGGGCTGGACATGCATCAGCTGCTAAATTTAATGAACATCTTTCGAAAAAAGGTAAGTCAATGATTTTTTAGTTATAGTATAAAATTTTATTGCTCTAACCTGCCTCTTTTTAATAGTATGCTAGTATAAATATTTTTTAGTTTTGGCATCTGTGTTAAATTAATTAATTAGTACATTTGTATATAAAGTTTACCATCTATAGCATAATTAATTGTTTATCAAATTTTAGAAGTGTGATATTGATACTATAACTTATAAATCTATCTTTAAAAAACTGTTCCAGCTACTTATGTTGAGTATCGACAGATTAATATGTATAACATCATTTCTACTCTCCCTTATATGCATAGTTAAAAACTTTGTTACTAAGCTACTTTGGTTTTAATATGTAACATGTATGAGTGTTTGATAAGCGTTATTCCAATTAAATAAAGATCTACCTAATGCTAATACTAGTTACCTTAAATAGGAGCTCGAATAGCTAATATTTGTCTTCTTAGTTCGGATGTTATGTATGTCTAACACATAAAGGTATCCGTGTGGCCTTACGAATGTTAACTTATTGGAATTGCGGATGACATTGTCAATTCTTTACTTTACTTTGCACGAAGCAGCATTGTGTAAACTTTCGAATTAAACTCATTTATACATTTGAGTGTACTAGATTTACTTGATCGGATTATATTTGTGTTAGGTGCCTTTTTTATTATCACCTATAGTTGTTCAACCTCCAATTTATTTAAACAGAAATTGCAGTCAAGAGTCACAAAACGGATGCATTGGGGGGATACAGTATGTATGAAGAAGACATGTACAAAAACGCCCACAGGGGATGAGACAATGGCCGATACGCCTATTGGAAACACAACAGATGATAATGTTGATGAAGGGCCTTCAGAGAAAAGGCAAGTTAATGATTTTTTAGTTATAGTATAAAATTTTAATGCTCTAACCTGCCTCTTTTTAATAGTATACTAGTATAATTTTTTTTTTTAATTTGGGCATCTGTGTTAACATAATTAATTATTACATTTGTATATAAAGTTTTACCATCTATAAAGTAATTTTAATATACGTTACCTACATATAATATTGAACTTAGTTGATAAGGATAGCAACTATAATTAATTTTTTGTCTAATTTTAGAAGTGTGATATTAATGTTGTAACTTGTAGATTTACCTTGAATAGGAGTTTGAATAGCTAATATTTGTCATTTTAATTCGAATGTTATGTATGGCTGACACCTGATGTTATCTGTGTGGCCTTATGGTTGCTAATTGGTTGGAATAGCAGATGTTACTATCCATTCTTTACTTTACTCTACACGAAGGAGCTTTGGGTAAACTTTTGAATTAAAATTATTTATAGATTTAAGCATACTATATTTACTTGATCGGATTAGATTTGTGTAAAGTATCTTTTGTTATTATCACCTATAGTTGCTCAACCTCCAATTTATTTAAACAAAAACTATAGCCAAGAGTCCCAAAACGGATGCATTGGGGGGGAATACCATGTGTTTGAATAAGACATGTACTGAAATGCCCACAGGGGATGAAACAATGCCTGACACAACTATTGAAAACGGAACAGATGATAATGTTGATGAAGGACCTTCAGAGAAAAGGCAAGTTAGTTGAATTTAACCATAATACGAAGTATTGATAATTATAGTAGGTGCATGACTTTTTATTTCTAACTCTTTCCTGCTTTTCAGGTGGAATGTTTAATCAACAAGAGATGTTATCTATCTAATCTTATGAATGCTACACGAATTTCTTTACTTTAGTTCTCGCTAACACCCTTTTTGAAAATGCATGCTTCCTACTAAAGTATTAAAGAATTGCACGAGAACTTGCAATAGGCACTCACTTACGAGCACTTAATTGTTAATAAATGTGTAGGAATTCCGGAGAACTTGCAATGGTAGTGTATGTTATGCCAGAAGACCCAATTCAGGTTGACTTTTCAATCCCATCATTCTCACTTGGAATCGCTCAGATGCACATACCAAACTCATCGCCCGGATCTCCGGTAACAAAGGAACAAAATGTGACTCCAGATCCTGAAGCACCAAAAAATACAAGAAAATCATAAGATGTAGTGAACACACCAATGCCATCTGGGGGTGCTGCAAGGCCTACAAGTGTTGACATGAACAGGATATACAAGTGGATGACAGATCATAGGGCTTCACAAAATGCCACGCTCGCATGAATTCGGAATGGTGATGATGTTCAGTTGCAGCGAGCGGACCTGCAATCACTGGGCTGGCGTAGAAGAGTAAGCGATACGGTAAGACTGAACAAAAAACCATAATCAATTGGTGAGTATGTATTCTTCATTAAAGTGCTATGAAATGCAATGCGTTTATTCTATTCAGGTGGTTGATTATTGGTGTGCCATGTTCAATGTTTCGAGCAACGTAAGGTTTTGCATGGATTTTTACCGTATTCCATTGAGACTAATGGTTAGTACAATCTGTCCTTACCCACTTAATATTAAATAATACCCATAATTGCTTCGGTGAAGGATACTTTTGAAGATATACGAAATCTATAGTTATAAGTTATCACTCTTAATTACTTTCTTAAGTGTTTAACTAATCGAAAATGGGTTTGCAGGCCCTAATATTAACTGATGATAACATTGAACGATGTACGGGATCGAACACTGGATTTGTCCCTGTTCTTAGTGGCTTCATAGGCCGCGAGCAGCACTGGTTCGATGCGGGAAAGGCGAAACAAGTTAAATATGTAAGTAATTCACGTACTTACTTATCATCTATACACAAAATCTATTTTTCATTACAAGAATGCGAAAAAAAATTATATGCTAACATGCTTTATTCAACGATGAAGTGGTTTGTTCCTAGGGGTGGCAAACGGGTCTAAACTTGCTGGGCCAGCCCGCGTAACCCGCCAAAAAAGACGGGCCAGACTGGAAAATTGGGACCGTTAAAGAGCAAAAACCCGCCTAACCCACACTGCTTGAACAGCGGGCTTTAGCGGGGCGGGACAAGCTTCCCCGCCAGGCTTAGTTTTTTTAGTAAGGGGGTATTTTTACAATTTTTTAGCCAAAATCCAACTTCTCCCAACCTAACTTACAAGAGTGTGAAGATGAAAATTGAGTGTTTTGGATTATGTTTTTTTGGATTATGTATATTTTGCTTTGGAGACAATATTTATAATTATATTTTGGATTATGTTTATTTTGCTTTGGAGACAATATTTATAATTATATTTTGGATTATGTTTATTTTGCTTTGGAGACAATATTTATAATTATGTTTTAGTTGAAAACTTGGTTTATAATTATGTTTATTAGATATTTATAATTAAAAAGACTTTAATCTTTGTGAATATAAAAAATATAATTTTTTTATGTCTTTAGAAATTATAAATTATTAATATGGTTGTGAAATTATATATATATATTATTTAGTAGTTAATAGTAAAAAAAAAAAAAGAGGAGCTTTGGCGGGTTTAGCCTGCCAGCCCTCCAACCTGCAGTTAGGCGGGGGCTGGATAGGATTCTAGGACCGTCTCACTAGGTGGGGCGGACTTCTCCGCTTACTACCCCTACTTAGATCCATCTGGAATGCTGGACTGTAGCGAATGGATATATGAAAAATGCTTATGCGACTTTAGTATAAGAGTAAAACTCCACTCAGTCTCCTAACTATTGCTCAAAATGACAATTTATTCTTCCGTGATTAAAAAATGATAATGCATCTCCTATAATTATTAATTTCGTCAGTTTTTTTGGACTATCTGTTAAATTTTTTGTCTAGAGTTAATAAATTTTGTTTACTTGTAATGTTAACTCATTAGATATCAAAAAATTATTTCAAGGGATAAGATATTTTCTGTCATATTAATAATATATTGTTATAAAATAGAACAAATAAACTTTTAAAAATTTTTTAATAAGACATTTACACTCCTAACTAATTATAAACATTGATACTGTTGGTACAAAAAAAATTTTTTTCGACAAGAGGACATTTTGACTGTTAATAATTTCAACTACAAAAGCAAAAACGGACAAGTTAAAGTCGAAGAAAGATGGTACAAAGAGCATCGAAATCAAAAGGTAGTTAGTGCATTTCCTTGAGTATCAAGACTTGCTACTCGATCTTCAAACTGAGTGGAGGACATGAGTGCGAAATTTGAGGAGCAAGTTGAAGGAACATGGGACTTGAAGACCAAGAAAGATGTGGGTGTCAAAACTTGGGGGTGAAGATTCTTCATGATCAAGGCAAGATCATTGCTGAAAAAAAGAAAGAAGTAAGATCATGGACAACATGCTCCATGTCAAGTCTATCTCCATGGTTTATAAATAGCAGAAACTCAAAAGAGTTATGAAACTTCTTAAAAAATACTAGATCATTATCATCACACATAAGCCTCCGCCAAAATTCCTAGTTCCAGCAACGTAACAAAAGACTATGAACACAAGTGCATGTGAGTATTGGAAATCTATTTTTATTTGTTTCTCTTTTATTTTTTTTTCATTTCTTTTCATTATTTACTTTACGCATTTTATTTTTACTTCTGTTCTTCAAGCATTTTGCTTTCTTTCAATTTCAAATTTAAAGCTTCATCTGTTTTACTGTAATTCTTTATTATTTGTCATAATTCAAGCATCTCATACATTTCAACACGAATGCTAAGTAATTTCTGGGTCGAGTCTACTCTTTTTTAGAAAAGTCGTACCTGCTCTCCGAATTGAGATCTTAATACATGCTTAATTCAACATCCTGTGGAGACACCCTATCAAGACTAGGTTACCAAAAATCAAGTGAAACATACACGTAAATCCATAATGAACAATAAAGTAGAACAAATAATTATAAATTTCAACAAGACATTGTACCTGCTAGTGCATTGGTAGCTAGCTTTGGTTGGAAACAGGCTCAATTCCTTGCTTTTCCTTCTCTTTTTTCTTCTCTGAAAAGTCTTGATATGAACACAGTAAAAACTACTTCATCAAATTTAATTTCCCCTTCAATTATTCTCTCAATCTCCAATGCAGATTCTA
>NC_029787.2:38467727-38477846 GCF_000816755.2 Arachis ipaensis | reverse complement strand
GAATAGCTAATATTTGTCATTTTAATTCGGATGTTATGTATGCCTAACACCTGATGTTATCTGTGTGGCCTTATGGTTGCTAATTGGTTGGAATAGCAGATGTTACTATCCATTCTTTACTTTACTCTACACGAAGGAGCTTTGGGTAAACTTTTGAATTAAAATTATTTATAGATTTAAGCATACTATATTTACTTGATCGGATTAGATTTGTGTAAAGTATCTTTTGTTATTATCACCTATAGTTGCTCAACCTCCAATTTATTTAAACAAAAACTATAGCCAAGAGTCCCAAAACGGATGCATTGGGGGGGAATACCATGTGTTTGAATAAGACATGTACTGAAATGCCCACAGGGGATGAAACAATGCCTGACACAACTATTGAAAACGGAACAGATGATAATGTTGATGAAGGACCTTCAGAGAAAAGGCAAGTTAGTTGAATTTAACCATAATACGAAGTATTGATAATTATAGTAGGTGCATGACTTTTTATTTCTAACTCTTTCCTGCTTTTCAGGTGGAATGTTTAATCAACAAGAGATGTTATCTATCTAATCTTATGAATGCTACACGAATTTCTTTACTTTAGTTCTCGCTAACACCCTTTTTGAAAATGCATGCTTCCTACTAAAGTATTAAAGAATTGCACGAGAACTTGCAATAGGCACTCACTTACGAGCACTTAATTGTTAATAAATGTGTAGGAATTCCGGAGAACTTGCAATGGTAGTGTATGTTATGCCAGAAGACCCAATTCAGGTTGACTTTTCAATCCCATCATTCTCACTTGGAATCGCTCAGATGCACATACCAAACTCATCGCCCGGATCTCCGGTAACAAAGGAACAAAATGTGACTCCAGATCCTGAAGCACCAAAAAATACAAGAAAATCATAAGATGTAGTGAACACACCAATGCCATCTGGGGGTGCTGCAAGGCCTACAAGTGTTGACATGAACAGGATATACAAGTGGATGACAGATCATAGGGCTTCACAAAATGCCACGCTCGCATGAATTCGGAATGGTGATGATGTTCAGTTGCAGCGAGCGGACCTGCAATCACTGGGCTGGCGTAGAAGAGTAAGCGATACGGTAAGACTGAACAAAAAACCATAATCAATTGGTGAGTATGTATTCTTCATTAAAGTGCTATGAAATGCAATGCGTTTATTCTATTCAGGTGGTTGATTATTGGTGTGCCATGTTCAATGTTTCGAGCAACGTAAGGTTTTGCATGGATTTTTACCGTATTCCATTGAGACTAATGGTTAGTACAATCTGTCCTTACCCACTTAATATTAAATAATACCCATAATTGCTTCGGTGAAGGATACTTTTGAAGATATACGAAATCTATAGTTATAAGTTATCACTCTTAATTACTTTCTTAAGTGTTTAACTAATCGAAAATGGGTTTGCAGGCCCTAATATTAACTGATGATAACATTGAACGATGTACGGGATCGAACACTGGATTTGTCCCTGTTCTTAGTGGCTTCATAGGCCGCGAGCAGCACTGGTTCGATGCGGGAAAGGCGAAACAAGTTAAATATGTAAGTAATTCACGTACTTACTTATCATCTATACACAAAATCTATTTTTCATTACAAGAATGCGAAAAAAAATTATATGCTAACATGCTTTATTCAACGATGAAGTGGTTTGTTCCTAGGGGTGGCAAACGGGTCTAAACTTGCTGGGCCAGCCCGCGTAACCCGCCAAAAAAGACGGGCCAGACTGGAAAATTGGGACCGTTAAAGAGCAAAAACCCGCCTAACCCACACTGCTTGAACAGCGGGCTTTAGCGGGGCGGGACAAGCTTCCCCGCCAGGCTTAGTTTTTTTAGTAAGGGGGTATTTTTACAATTTTTTAGCCAAAATCCAACTTCTCCCAACCTAACTTACAAGAGTGTGAAGATGAAAATTGAGTGTTTTGGATTATGTTTTTTTGGATTATGTATATTTTGCTTTGGAGACAATATTTATAATTATATTTTGGATTATGTTTATTTTGCTTTGGAGACAATATTTATAATTATGTTTTAGTTGAAAACTTGGTTTATAATTATGTTTATTAGATATTTATAATTAAAAAGACTTTAATCTTTGTGAATATAAAAAATATAATTTTTTTATGTCTTTAGAAATTATAAATTATTTGTTCCAGTGTGTCAAAATGATAACTGGTTGCTATATGTGCTCTACTAGCATACTGATAACCTATGGGTGTTAGACTCCATTCACAATGGGCCACACTCTGAGCGGCGAGAGAAAATACATAAATATGTTGTAAGTGAGAATAGATTTGATTATCCATATTTTTACGGGTGTTAGTTGTTAAATTTGTTGTATGTTTTTTTTTCCTCCCTAATTTTTTTATCTGGCTTGTCATAGGGCTTTCTTCTCCAAGAGTTGGCTGCAACTATAGACTAGAGTATAGTATTTATAGCTGAGGGCTATGAGTGTTGCTATAAAACAATGATCCTAAAACAACCGAATGGGTAAGTGGGCTAGAGATAAAACAAAAAATGGTTAAAAAAAATCAACCGAATCAAAATTTTAATATATTTGCACGACTCTATATCGTTTTTGTTGCATATGTGGGACTGTGGCATATATGTCATAAAATGGATGAAAATGTGGGATCCAAAGAGCTTGGCAGGTGATGGATTGAACATGCCTATTTGGACGACGGTTAGTGTAATCCAAAACATATGTCGATGCTTATTTGTGCATTTAATAATTAATATATAACTCTTTTTGGATGAATTCTACTTATAATGGCTGAATTTATATTTTCTTCTATAATGTATTTTATATCAAACACATACACATCTGTTTGTTATCACAGTCCCAGCTGCAACAAATTCAGAAGAAAATTATAACCAACATACTAATTTGCAAAGACAACGTCTCCAGGAGTGTGGTAGAGGGTGTACTCAATGTGCCATGTCATCATCTGGAGGATAGGGGAAAGAAAAAAAGATTGAAGACCCTTGGACAAATCTAAGGACAAGATCACTGGTTCGAAGGGAGAAATGGGCTAAGAAAGCTAAACGGAACTATAAACCATAACTTAGGATTAGAGTTAGTATGTGTGTGTTTTCTGTTAATTTGATTCCAGAATTTGATAAATGTATTATGAAATACATATGGATGTTATTAGATTTAAACAAAAAATGGGTGCATCTTTTTAAGAAGTTACCTATACTGAACAGCAAGCTAAATATATCTACAAATAATTAATTAGGACTAGAGTTGTTGTGTGTATTTACTATTGATATGGTTGTAGGATTTTCTAGATTTTATCATGAAATACTTGCGAATATTATTGAATTTACATAGGAAAAAAAATTCACAAGAATTTAATATCACAATAAAAGATTTTATATGAAAAAAAATTGCTTTTGTTTTCTTTTAGTTTTTTTTATGTGTTTGGCTTGTTTTTGCTCAGATCGAGAACACGTTGATCGAAGTTTGAATTTTTTTTTGTATATCTAATGACAAATTTTTAATTGAAGTTTAAGATTATCTATACTTAACAGCCAACTAAAAATATCTATGCCTAAAACAATAAATTGTCGATTATGGATGTTATTCGGAAAAATTAGAGGATGTTATTGGATGTAAACAAATTATCAGCTGAACATTTATTATTTTAAATATTAGTAAAAAATAATAAAAGTAAAAAAGATTAAAAAATAAAAAGGTTGTATATTAGGATCGAAGTTTGAATTTTTTTTTGTATATCTAATGACAAATTTTTAATTGAAGTTTAAGATTATCTATACTTAACAGCCAACTAAAAATATCTATGCCTAAAACAATAAATTGTCGATTATGGATGTTATTCGGAAAAATTAGAGGATGTTATTGGATGTAAACAAATTATCAGCTGAACATTTATTATTTTAAATATTAGTAAGAAATAATAACGATAAAAAGGAGTAAAAGAATAAAAAAATTGTATATTAGTTGCCCAAGTCTATTATTATATTTTATTTAATAATGGTATATGAAGTTGTAATAAGGTAAAATAAAGTTGAGTATATAAAAATATATAAAACTAACCACTAAGCCACCAAATCATGATAACGTAAAATCAAGTTGAAGCATGAACAAAGTACAAAGTAGTTGCTAAACTCTGATGAGGTAAAATCGATTCCACACAAACTCACCGGCAAGTGTACTAGGTCGCATCAAGTAGTAAAACTCACAAAAGTGAGGTCGATCAAACAGGGATTGATGGATCAAGCAACTTTAGTGACGTGATTAGTTTAGTTAAGCTAATAGTGGTGAATTGAGTGAAATTGACAAACAGAATGTAAATGGCAGAGGAATTTAAATTGCAGAATGTAAATTGACAGAAACTTAAATGGCAAGAAACTTAAATTGCATAAAATGTAAAGGGCTAGGGATTGGAGATATCACAATCCACAATGAATCAAATGGGTCTCAACTCCATTTTCAATCATATGAGTAGATCTATGGCAGATTGAAGTTGATTGGATCCTAATTCCTTGGCAATCCAATCTCTCTACTCACGATCAATCTTGCCAATTCCTTGATCTAATTGTCATGAGAAGAGGTTAAGTGCATGTCTCTCATCCATGAGCCACACAATCTCTCAAGATCTCAATTCCTCCCGAATGGTGTTGATCAAGAGAGTTGTGAAGGATAGAGCCTCAGTTCTAATGCTCATGATTCCCCTTCCGAGGCTCACACAAGCATTCACAAATTCAAACCCCCTTCCGGAGTGAATGAATCATCAATCAAACCAGAGGATATCCAATAGCTACCCAAACGGATTGAGAAGAAGAAGAAGTTCACTCAATCATGTGAATTATAATAGAGCTCCTCCCTTAATGAAATGGGGTTTAATGGATCATCGCTCTAAGCAGGAAATTAAAACAGAAATGTAGAATTGCAAAGAACAGAAGTGCAGAAAACTAAATTGCATAAGGATAGAATTGCAGTAAATTGAATTTGCATAAGTTGAATTGAATTCAATACTGAAATGTAAAAATGCAGAAAGGTAAGCGTATCAAACTATGCTAAGCTCTCTGGAGTCTCTAATCTTCCAAGAGAGCTCTGGAGTCTCTAATCCTCCAGCCTTCTATTCTACTCCTACTTCTACTGTCCGTGAAGCCCTCTCAATGAAATGAAACTGATGCCTTTATATAGGCTTTGCTAACCTACCAATTAAAATGAAATTCAAAACAAATTACAATTAAATGAAATTCCTATTCTAACTATTTCTTGTGCCTTTGAGTGATGTCAATGGGCTCTGCTTGCTTTGAAGTTTCAATGGGCTTGGAATCAGATTATTTTGAGCAAACATTCACTTCCAGGAGAGCGTAGTGTTCAAATGGAGGACGGAGTGCTTTTATACCCATGCGTACGCGTCCCATACGCGTGCGCATCCTTTTTGCATTTTGGCACATCCATGCGTACGTGTCCCTAACAGCGCTCTCCAAAAGAGCGTAGCACTCGAAATAAGAGCGCTCCCATGCGTACGCGTCAGCCATGCGTGCGCGTGGTTCTTCAGAAATGTCACATCAACGCGTACGCGTCACCAACCAAAATTTTCCACTCCATTATCGCAGGTGCTCTTTTGGAAAGGAACGTAGCGCTCTCGCCTAAGGAGCGCTCTCCGTGTTTTAATCATGGGCCATGCTTTTAAAAGCGTGGCCTAAGGCTCCAAAGCGTTCTCAAACTTCAAAGTGTGCCCCAAAATTCCTCTTTTCTCCTTTTGAGCTTATTTTGTGCTTTTTTTTGCTTCTTTTTCCACTTATTTCCTACAAAGTTTATCAAATCAAAAGATCAAAATAATATACTATTTAAGCACTAAAATACTCAATATTTAAGCACTAATCATTAATTTCTTGTATGAAAAAGCATAGAAAATATGCACAAGATGACATATCATCAAACTCTAAAGCTTATGATATGTAGTGTTGTTAAACTTCGAATCGTATAAAAATGCTTCCTGTGGAAAAAATTAAAAAAAAAAAGAGGAAAAAATAAATAAATAGACATGACATTAATAATATAAAAAAACACAAGATACATATACAATTGTTCGGCATTATGGAATGAATTCAATAGTGATGTGAAGGAACTAGAGTGCATAGCCAAATTGTCTGTCATTTCTGAACAAGCCCACTATGTATTTTTGTACGAAGATGCCACATTGGTAGGAGATGGTTGTGCATTTCCATTAGGTCCCTGAACACACAAATCATATTGAAAAATAACATCCTAACTTATCATCCAGTCAACACACTAAAAACAAACAAATGACGTGAAAAAGGGGGTAGATCTCATATTTACCTTGTTGTGATTGTGAGTGTTTTTGTGTTTGCGAGCCCTCTTTTTAAGAGATTTGTTTAGATCTGCCCCAAGTCTGGTGGACGTTGGATGACCCTGCATAGGAACACGACGTGGGCCCTGTAGCTCATTCATGCTAACGGGGCACTCATCACGCGTATGCGAGTTAATTGCAATTGGTACATGTGCAGCTTGATGCTCGGATTCCTTGTGTTCTTTGAACTTGTGCCGAGCACTGTCCATGGCATCACGCAATGTAGCAGCAACCTCTGGAGTAGCCACGAAATCCTGAGCGACATTGTAAAAATGAGAACACAATTTCCTAAAAATGATCATGTTGTCATCAGAACGGTCCATGTCAAGGCTACTTCTGATGTATGTGTGTCTCCGACTAACATTTTTACTCCATCGGGATAGAATGTATTGTGAGGACAATGTTGTTACACGAAAATGTAAAAGAACAGCAAGAATGTGGCAGCATAGAATACCATCCGATTGGAACATAAAGCAATCACATTGAACTTCTGATGACTGCAAGCAATAGACTACTTGGTATCTGCTATACACTAACATGTCAAAAACTATTCTTTGTTGGTCAACTTCACAAACTGTACTTGTGGCATGATGGTTGATTGAGGAGATGATGCAATTCACCTTTTTTATAAATTGATCCTGAATGTCTCAAAGCATGGAGTTTGTATATCCTCTTTGGAACTACTTCTCTATGGGTGAGCTGGAAACACAAGGGATAATCTCCCTTAAATCAGCAGCGTCACACTCAAGCTCCTTTTGCTCCTTGTCTATAAGACAGTTTTGGTATTGGCGAACAAATTGCAACAAAGAGCTTTTATTGTTTAAATATTTATCGAAAATTGCATGCATGCTCTCACTACGCTGTGTGCTCCTCATGCCAGCCCAGAATTCGTCTTTGAAAAATACTGGCACCCACATGTGTCGGTCAGCAAACATGATGCCAATGAATAAAAAAAATACAAAAAAAATAGCATAAGTTAACCCAAAAGTGCAAAATTCATATTGACTATAAAATAACATCTATAAAGAAGCCAAACACACGCAGCAATAAACTGGGAGATTATACTACGGTTTAGCCACTTAGAGTTGTGGAGGTCATACTCTTGAATAAAATCGTGCCAATCTCTCTCAAATGAGTTCTTAGATTTGGATTCAAACACAATCCTCATGTGTTGAGTTGATTGAAACGACGGTAACCTACCAGCTTGTGTGATATCTTCTTTAGGATATGCCATATGCACCATTTATGCCGTATGTTTGGTAAGGTGATCTCTAACGCAGAACGCATCTGCAGGCATTAGTCTGTTATAACACATACGGGGGACTTTCCCATGCACTTCACCCAAGTTCGAAAAAGCCATTGGAATGTACGAGTCTCCTCATTCCGCAATAATGTGCACCCAAGAAGCGTAGACATACAATGGTGGTTGACACCTACAAAGACCCGAACGGCATGTCGTACCTAAACAATGGAAATATAAAAACATTTAACGTATGTGTAAAATCCAAATGCCTTAACTGAAAAAAATCTAATTAAGTCGAAGAAAAAAAATAATAATTTGGTATCTATTAGTCTTGTAAGTAGTGTCAAACGTCACGACATCACCGAAATATTCCCATGCAGCTCTACACCGAGCATTGGCCGAAAACACATTTCTAAGGCTATAATTTTCGTCCACATATATTTCAAAGAAAAAGTTCGGATTGAGCTCCTTCATCCGTGAGAAGTGCTTAAGTAACTCTTTTAGATCCGTCTCATCCCCGAAAATGCGTAAGTAACGACTAATGTAATTTCTAACATCCTTCTCTATAAAAGTGAGGTTGGCAGGGCCACCGACGGCATTGGCTAGTGCCTGATATGTCTTACTCAGTCTAATGCCAGCTTGGTCATTTTGCTGTATTAGGTCCTTCACATGCATACTTAGCTGACAGTTTGCTAACAACATTCCAGATGGCTTCAGATTAAGCGGGTGTGAGTGGGATACCTCTACTCGAGAAATCCTTCACTACCCTGTCATCTTGTCTAATGCTACATAGCAACGAGCTTTGTAGTTTGTTGAGGCCACTGTTTTCCTTCTCTTGGATGCCTTTACACGGGATGTGTGGTATCCATCTCTGTTACAATGCAAAGCTTGATTAACAACCACCTTCTAACCATTTTTAGTCTCCCTACCGATGGTTCTTATTTTGATGACAAAACCAGTCCTTACTGCATATCGGTAATAATATGCACGCACATCTTCTAATGTGCCGAAGCACGTTCCCTCCTCGGGCTCTAGCTCCTCGTCACCAATAGCTTGGTTTATGACCTGAAAAAAAAAAGAAAAAAAACAAATGAAACTCAACCTGATAGTTAACTATACAAAAGTGGCTAATTTCACTGTCGAGTATAACAAATAAAACACACTACTGTAATTTTAGGTGCTAATTTCGTGCCATTATAGATGTAACGTGGATGTTAACTTCGTATAATTATGGATGTTATTCATATGAACTTATTGATTGCATAAAGCATGAACTTTACGAATGTTATGCATATAACTAAAGTGCTAAAATTGGCAGTTTACTGAATAGTACGGTATAAGTATAAATGCACATAAATAATACACAAAAAATAAACCGAGTTATTACCATACCTCATCAGAGCTAGTGTGGTTTTTCATATTCTCGAAAATGGGTTGACTGACAACAACCTCGTCAGATGAGTCCGTCTGTTGTTCAAAATCTTCAGCACCTTTTGTCATAGGTACCGTATTAAGGTCGAATTCAAATGCCATACTATTTGCAATGATAAAGACGATTTTTTATAAAATTCCTTAGTTTATATACTATTGTGCTTCCAAAGGTATTAGAGTTGTGATTTTTGAATGTACATAATTGAATTAACGAAAGATATATATTAGGGTAGTTTTCATGTTTCATATCTCTATTGAATAATGATAAATGCTTTAACGAAAACAAAGAATCAATTACAATTAACTCATTTAATACATATTATCGTTGCCGTTCTTTATTATTATTATTAATCTTTATTGTGTTCTTAAATATAAAAAATCAAGTTATAAAAAGGAATATTAAGTATTGATTACAAGAATGCCTAAAAATTAGGGATATGATATTATAATTAATATCATTAATAAGTGGAGTTGATAAGAATACGATAAGTGGAATGATAAAAGAGTGGATAAAAAATATAAATGAAGTAAATTATGGAAAATTTTGGCTAATTATGGTTGAAAATTTTTTGTTACCAAACTTTTTCCACAATTAGATGTCACGCCGGGACCTGTAAGACGATATCGTTTTGGCGCCCAAATAGTCCAAAAACGACGCTATATCACTTGCGCTATATCACTTGCTTTGAGAGGAAAATTTTCAATAAACATCATCTACGATATTGTTTTTTGGTATTTGAATGCCAAAACTAAAACGACATCATTTTACAGAGTCAACGTAGCATTCAACTGTCCACGTTAGTGTTTTGTTAAATCCATGTGTAAAAAATTGTCACAAAAACTAACATAAGTCAATTTTGTAAAGTTTGAAGACTAAATAAAGACAATTAAAACTTTAAAAACTATATTAAAACTCGCATGTAAATTCAGGGACTAAATTAGATATTATTTCTCACATATAATACAAATTATAATTTTATTATTAATTTCTTATTTTATTATTTTATTTTTTTTTTTTATTTTAGAGATTTAAAACCCATCGGTGCCGTAATACCCTCAATTTACCCGCTTAA
>NC_029787.2:38464416-38467720 GCF_000816755.2 Arachis ipaensis | reverse complement strand
AGTGTCAAAGTGGGTAGTATATCGGAGAGGGAATATTCCACCAATTCCAAAAACCATAGAGGGGATAGAGCAGTAGAAAAGTGTCTATAAATACCTCTTAGTTGGCAACAAGGGTATGTATGTGTGTGTGTGACACTTTTCTTTTGCAGAAAAAGAGAGAGAAGGCCAAGATTGGTAGGTACCCTACAAAGCACGAGCGAGCCCTCCATCCCTCACTCCATATTCAGCAACAATCCAAACAAATTAGAATCGAATCGAATCGAATCAAATCAGCGTTCAAGAAGCATCAGGAGAAAAATGTGGTTTGTGTATGTGTGCGATGAAGGGGAGAAAGAATTGGGAAGGCAACAAGCGCCAGGGTCATGCCCTTACTGCGGTGGCAAGGTTGAAGCCATGGATGTTGAGATCCAATGGAGGTGTTGCTTCTTGCCCATGTGCTTCAAGATCAAGAGGAAGTTCTTTTGTACCCTTTGTTCCAAACGCTTAGAATTATATTATTAATTAATTAATTAGTCCATAATAATTATGACTTCCTTTTATTCCATTATGTGTATCTGTGTGCTTAATTTTGTGGCTCTCTAGATTCTAGAACTAGGCCCTCTTTATTCATCCTCATGTAAATGGAAGTTGAACTAGTGTTTGGTTTTTCTTGCTTTTCTGGGTTCTCTTCTTTCTTATTGTTCCCCTGTAAATCGTGATTCAGAGTTTTGCTGCCATTGACAATTGACACGTATATATTATGGTTTTTTCTCATTATCAAAGCATTAATTATTGGAATTTCATTTCTTCTTTTAATTTGCTTATATATGCACAAGTTTTAATTTAAATTTTCCTCTTTATATTTCAATCCAATGAGAAGTTGAGAAGTGTGAATGGAACAGTGAGTGCTTTAGTAGTTTCTTGGTTTCTTCATTAAAGGTAGCGACTGGGGAAGGTTTTTATTATCTTGTATGTGTGTTCTTCAAGCCTTCAAGGTTCAACTTTGAAAGTTAGCACATGTGAGTATGTGACAAAAAAGAGAGTTCGAGTTTAAGTGATGTGTAAATATCGAACATGCTTTAGCTACGGAAGAAGGAAAAACTCGCTATCTAAATCTTGATGCCTTAGCCACCGTACTACCTTCCCCGTTTCTTCCTTTGATTTTTGTTTGATAAAATTTTTTAGAGCTTATTAAACTAATCCGTATTAAATTGACCAAAACTATATGGGATATGCATCTCAATGATTTGATTTAAATAACAACTATGGGACCCTTAGTCATTTCTAGAAGTCATCTTGTCCCTTTTCCATGATACCCTGACATTGTTGATGATTGAGCACCATTTCAGGAAGAGGCATAAATCAAACGCATATTAACGTAAACAGCAATTAATTAACCACCACAAATTACATTAACATCTGTTCACAAACTAAAAAGTAGTAAAGTACCTAGGACGTTTAGGACTACTAATTGACATATTTTGCACCCTGTGTTTTTCCCCTCAAATAATCAGGATTTTTTTTTATCGACTATATTAATTACGAGTCCGTTAGAGAGACAATGGATTATTTGTACAATGTGTACAATGGACTATTGAGTTACAAAATGAACATCCCCATACTATTTAGAATAACCATCCGAATACTAAAGATAATAAACATCTTTCTAAAAGCTTAAACTGATTTTTGGATTTACCAAAAATCGAACTCTTGATCTTTCGGATCTAGAACTCTAATACCATATCATGATACCACTTATCCCAAAAGCTTCACCTGATGGGAAAAGATAACACTAATGATTATATCTCTAATACTCCCTAAACCTCCATTGTACACATTGTACAAATATTTCATTGGTTCCTCATACTTTCCCATTACGTATACACCAAAATCAGCCCCCAATTAATTACTATTATAAAATACATATTAAAATACAAATATTCATTGAAAATAAATTAAATCACATATGAATTTATACACAAATATATTAGTAGCTAATTTTAGTGTACGAATAGCATTTTTGTCTTTTCATATATACATATATATTTTATTTGGTACCAACTAATTGCTGAAATTCAAATGAAGGGAAGGACAATCATTTATTACCACGTGACTGAATAAAACTATAGACGCCGACATTTTTTACCGCTCAAGTTGTGTTTATTTGTATTTTCTTTGGCTTCTTTACGAGATTTCATCAGTTTCTTCAACATGAGTGAATTGATGTACCTATAGGCTTCAAGAAAGGATAGCTTAGTGCAAAATATCCAACAGAGTACACAAGATATGGCCGTCAATCAATAACTATACAAGTTGTTTGTCGACCTGAATTGAGCATGAAATTAGGGTTAAATTAGAATTGGAACTTAATTTCCCTACTCCATTTTTTTTTAAATATAAATTGTAAAAATTATTTCTTAAATTTTATCCGTTAATCAAATTAGTTCTCAAAAATTTCACTCAATTAAATTTGTACCGTAGATTTTTCAATCTGTTCGTACCTTTTTCAATCAATACATTATTATGACAACTTAAAATGTGACCCAACACATTTAAAATGTTTTATGTGAAAATATACCTATGGCGTTCTGATACGTAAACAAATGGTGAATTGGTACATGCGAATTAGTACATAATATGTCACCTAATTGGTGAATTTGTATAACTATGTTATAGCTACCACAATAACTCCTCTTTCTATAGAAGACATCCCTAAATCCACCACCACAAGTCTCTTTTAATTTCTATTCAAATTTGTTTCTCTTATCATTCCTCTCTGTTGCTCATATATTATTATATTTTCCATCGTCTAATTGTATTGATATTGAAGTTTGGACGGTGGTAGTAGTTGCGGTGGTTTCAATTGTGGCATGTTATGTTTTTCTTTATTTTAAATATGATGATTGGGTAAGATGTTGGTGAGACTTGGGGTTTTGTGCTGGTGGTTTTAGTTTGACTGGAAGTGAGGGTGGCAATTTTTGGTATTGATGGTGATGATAGAAAAAACTGGTATTGGTGATGACAAGGTGGTGAGAGAGAAAAAGAAGAGAAAGAGCTAAAAGAAGAGGAGTTTTGTGTAGTGGTATTGTTTTAGTTCGCGATAGTAGTGGTAGTAACGACAATAGTTTTTGTGATGGTAGTAATTAATGATAGCAAGAAATATTGGCGGAATTTGAAATAAAATTTTGGAGAGGCAAAAAAATTTAACATAAAAATTTAATAATAATATTTATATTAAAATAAATTTATAAATATAATTATTTTTTAAGTTTATTACTAATAAGATAATAAATAAATAATTTTATAAATAAAAAATATAAAATAG
>NC_029787.2:38463523-38464400 GCF_000816755.2 Arachis ipaensis | reverse complement strand
GGACAAATATTAAAATTTATAATATTTATTGAATTTTTTTTATCAATTTATACAAATACAATAATATTAATACTTATTGAATATTCTATATTCTAATATCATATAAAAAATTAAATTAAATTAACAGTAAAATATAAAATAATATTAAAGTAAATAAATAAAAAATATTTAATTTTTTATATTTGAACTCAATGATAGAGGGAAAGGAGTGTTGCTTGTTGAATAGAGAAGCTGCTAGCAAAGCAGCGAATCTAATATGCTTTTAATGTTTAAAACTAAAAATTAATGTTTAAAATTAAAAATTATTGTTCAACAAAAGTAAAAGATAAGGATTGAATTTAAATATTTTAAATCATAATAAAATATTTGAGCCAACTAAATTATTTTTTATTTTTTAAAAAATACTATTAATATTTTTATAAAAGTTTGGGGGGTCATAGNNGGGAGGTCATAGCTCTTATTGTCTCAACTAAGCTTCTTCTCTGGCAAAAAATATTTTGGTGTATCAGTATATGTGATGATATGGTGGTGGTAGAAAAGTTAATGAAAAAAGATAAAACAATAAACTTAATTTTAGAAACTCTAACTTGGTCAATAATAGTTGCAAAACTGTCTAATTTTGGCTATGGCAGTGACAGTCAGCAACCAGTAGAGGGCAATGATTTGGAGGAAATTGTGAAGCAATGCGAGCTCATGGAGACTAGATCAACAGGGGAGCTCCAGCAGAAACGACAATAAAATTTGGAGGCAAGATATGGCCTAGTGAGTAAATATCGATATTATTTGATGAACTTAATTTTGCTAATGTTTTATTGTATATTTTTTATTTTTATAATCATTATATTACTAATGTCATTTATATTAGTAATTTATATAT
>NC_029787.2:38444962-38463288 GCF_000816755.2 Arachis ipaensis | reverse complement strand
CTCTATATATATTATTACTTGTATTTTAAATATTTAACTTTTATAGTTATCCGTTTATGATATTTATAACTTAAACCATTGACTCAGCAGTTTAAAACCTTAACATGTATCACCTTAAGTGACATTTGTCCCTTTATATAATTAGCTAAACACCTCATCACCCTCATTAATCATTAATCTCCCTTCTTCTCTTCCTGATCACCGAATCTTAAGGAAAAGAGAGAGATCAAGGGTGAGAAGCCATGGAACTGTAAATTTTCAAGTTCCAATTTCTTGAATTTTGTAACTCTAATAAAAAAATTAATCCAATTAATAAAGTTTTCATATCTTCCTCCTCTTCACGTTGATGATGTCACTTTTGTTTGAGAAAAATCGATGGTTGAATTTTTCTCCAAACTTGCATGGTTCGGCCAAAGTGAGGAGAAAGTGGAGTAGCCAATTTTCGACGTTTTCTTCTTCAATTGTTTGGTCAGAAATCTTTTCTAGAGCTTCGGTTGTTGTGATTGTCGTACGGAGATAGAATTTGGTAATTTTGTAATAATTAAATGTGTTCTTCATGTGTGTTTATTGATTGAATGTTTGTGACTTGAAATTGAATGATTTTGTATTTGAATTTGATGAAATATTGTTGATTTAGTGCTTTATGTTTTGGTTTTGATGGGCTGCCAAAACCAATCTGTTATGGCCTGATTTGATGGTTGTTGTTAAGCTTGAATATTGAGAAAATTGATGAGATTTGGTAGTTTTAAGATTAAAGTTAAAGTTATGAAAAATTAGTAACCGTGAATCTTGAAAATGAAATTAATAATCAAGTATATATTTTGAAAGATCACAAGAGAAGATTTCAGTTTTGAGAAGGGATGTTGTCATCAACACAAAAATTATTTTGAGTACGAAAATGTAATTTGATAAAAAAATTCGAGACTAAAAATAGTAATTATATAAGATTTGGGAGTATTTTGAGTAATAGGTAAAAATTTAGGGGTAAAATAAATATTTTATAAAAGTACAAGAATATTTTTTATGATTATAATATATGTAAGGTTATTTTTAGTAATTTGTAAAATATGTTTAAAAGTTTTTAGAAAGATAATTTTAAAATCTTTGGATCCTCTTCACAAGACATATAGGAAAATATATGAAAAAAGACATAGAAATATATAAGACATTGAAAGAAGTGAAAGATAAGGAAGAGTTATAAATAACGAAAAAGAGATTTTTCTCTAATTGAATATTAAAAAAAACTGAAATAATTTGAAAGAATATTTGCCATAAAAAGTAGAGCAAGGAGACTGAAATAATGTTTTACAGAATTCATATGAAATAACAAATGACTCAAAATGACAATAGCTAAGACTAACCGAGAACTGAAAACCGAGAAAGATATAGAGATTAGTAAACGAGAACTAAATGATTGAATGTTCATCTGGTAAAGACGAGAGTTCTATTTTGCTTGCTCAATGCACAAACTGTTAAATATTTAAAGGCGGAACACCCATGAATTGAAAATTATTAATTATGGGATAAGCCACGAGCTGTTGACCTTTAAATGCGGAAAAGTCGACAGATTGATAATCATTGATTACGGAAATAACTCACAAACTGTTGTGTGTTGATCTCAGGGATACCCACAAACTGAGGGTCGTTGTTTTTTCCTTGTGCATATATAATGGCGTCGAGCTTTGCGCTGATTTTCGGTAGTCACAAATGAGTGGTATTATTAACTACAGACACATATGCACGAAAGACACAACGAGAAACCATATCCGAGACTGATTCTTAAGTAATGTCGGGTTGTAGGGTGTAACTGACACATGAGCTCATGACCTGCATAAGAAAGGAATACATCATATGTATTTGTGTGAATTGTTTGAGTGTGTTTTGTATTGATGTGTTGTGTTTTCTGTGAAATTCTGTATTATTTGACTTGTGTGAATTGCTTGTAAGTTGTAGGGTGTACCTTGTTTGTGCTTGTTAGTTTATGAATGTTTCAAGTAATGAGGTAACTAGGAATTGATTTATGTAATTAAGAACTGATCAATGTAACTAAAAACTGAGTAACATGATTGGGATTTGCTTAAAGTAACATAACTAAAAACTGAGTAACATGATTGGGATTTGCTTAAAGTAACATAATTTGAAGGAACTGACTAAAGTCTTTAAAGTAAGTCTTGAAGAATTCCAAAGGTTTAATAAAGGTATTTATCTATTTTATTGCTTATTTGCTGTATAATAAAGAATAAGATAAACTTAACTGCTATCTCAATGACTCCCCAGTTCTTATATACCCTCGGCTCTTTCGTCCAACCCTTTCAACTACAGGTGCGAAGGCTTATTGTGAAACTGTATAAATATAAAAGAATTTGTTTATGAATTGAGTTGTTAGAATTTATTTTCTCCTTGCCTTGTTAGTTGAAACTTTTATTTCAGAGGGGTAGGCTTGTATATGTTATTTATTGATTAACTATAATATTTTACTAGTAATTATGTGATTATTATTTATTGGAAGTCTTTGATGAACGATTTTTAATGAATAAAAATAAAATTTACTAAATTTTTTCTAAAACTAGGAATGTGTTAACATCATAAAGGCTTAGTGCTTGTTTGGGCGCCATTAAGTTGAAAAAAAAAAGATCTTTTTCAACAAAAAAATTCTTTTTTTTTTTATTTTTTAGCGTGTTTGGCAAATTTCTAATAGTAAAAATAAAAGCATTAGAAAAATAAAAAAATTTGAGAAGTTACAATTTACATCTTTTTTAAAAGATCTTTTTTTTAAAAAAAAATATTTTTTACGTAATAAATAAACAAAAAAAGTACTTTTATATGGTTATACCTAAATATAATTGATAAATAAAAATATCTTGTTGTATGAGATATGCAAACATAAAATTACTTTTACTTTTCTATAAAATCTTTTGAAAAAAAATAACTTGAAAAAAGATCTTTTCTTAAGAATTCATCCAAACAAGAGATGAGTACTGAGAGACAAAGAGAAAGAGATTGTGAGATGTGAATGTGAACGAGAGGAAAATTGGTAAGGATGGAAATGTCATTTTAAGAGGGTAGTATTAAGGTTTCAAATGACACAATATTAATTTAAATAAAATTAGTTTTTTACCCGCAATATTGACAAATTTCTAGAGATGAAAATTTGAAATTTCGTCGCTAATTTTTCAGTGGAACACATTGTTCTGGATCATTAAATGGTCCCATAACCAAACATGTTTTTTTAAGTTTTCTAATAACTGCTAAATTGTCTTTTTCTAATTTTAATTACAAATTAACCCATATATTTTATTTAATTATAAAAACTATTTTTTTCTTTATAAATTATTATTTTATGAATCAACTTTATGTTTATTAACAATAAAAAAATAAAAACAATAACGAATTAGATCTTCCATTGATGATCGTAATAAAGCTTTTGGCCAATATTTGATCTGTGACGTTCGTTCTCAGGGCCATAAAATCGTGTTTCCTTGAAAATCAATCGATTGGATTACAGTTTATCACAAAACAATCGATTGAAAATTGCAAGACAGCATGATTTTCGCATAAATTAATCGATTGGTCATAGTATTTCAATCAATTGGACGATGAATAACATGTGAATTTTTTATAATTCAATCGATTGTTTATATCTTTCAATCGATTGAATGTTTCAAAACAACCTGAAATTCACAATTCAATCGATTGTTCTTGTTTTTATAATTATGCTCAATGCAAGCCATCAATTCAACTAACTTAATTATTTTTCTAATAAATAACTAAACAAATATTTACATTACCATTTTTAAAATAGTGATGATTTATTACTTTTATTACTTTTTCAAATAGTATTATTGATCAACTAATTAGTTAAGCTATGAAATAATTATATATCTTTTAAGTTTATCAGTACTATATATAAATCCATTTTATCGGTTTTACATTATTCTAAAATTTATTTATATGGAATATTGATAAACTTAATTTTTAACTGAACCGATCGAAAATAATTAAATTGGAATTGATTGAACAAAAAATTATTAAATCAACTGAATCAACGAACCAATTCTTTAAAAATAAAATAAAATATTTAATATTTATTAAAACAAAAATTGACCAAGAAGAAAACCATAACACAAATATGTTCTCATTGTTTTGTGGTAATACTTGATCCAAAGGCTAAAAATTTTTTATATGGAAGCAAAATGAGTGATATATTTTAACATGGTAATTTTTAGTATTTTTTAAAATTGTGGGAGTACACAAATCGGACCCTCCGATTTATGTTTAAAAAGTTGAAAAAAATTCAGAGTACACAAATCGGACCCTCCGATTTGTGTTAAAAAATTGAAAAAACTGAGTACACAAATCAGACCATGCGAGTTGTTTGATTTTAAAATTTTGCTTAAGAAATCGCATGGTCCGACTTGTGGTTGGGCAAATATGAATTTCGGAAGCTAGAAAACGAACCCTCTGAGTTGTTTGTTGTTGTCAATTTAGAAATGGAATATCAAACGCAATTCGGACCGTCCGTTTACTGATGGAGAACTCACATGGTCCAAGTTCTGTTCCACTGACACCACATGGCTGTGAAGCACCTGTATTCTCCATATCCGAGTCCAACACCACTTTTGCTTCCATATTCAAATTAAAAAGTGTGATCCAAACATATATTTTGTTGCCGCTTCATTTGAGAATTGCGGTATGATTTCATTTCCATGTACAAATATATATAATTAAATACTGGTATTGATATATAGATCTCCATGATGACTCCAATCGGTTACCTTTGTCCGTTAGATTTTATCCGCAAACACATGAATAGATATAAACAAAAACAATCGATTGAGTAACAAAAACAATCGATTGAATTGTGAACCTCAGGTTGTTTTGAAGAATTCAATCGATTGGAAGATATAAACAATCGATTGAATTATAAAAAATCCATATGTTATTCATCGTCCAATCGATTGAAATACTATGACTAATCGATTGATTTATGCGAAAATCATGCTGCCTTGCAATTTTCAATCGATTGTTTTGTGATAAATTGTAATCCAATCGATTGAGTTGTAATTGAATCGATTGTTTTGATAATCCAATCGATTGGTTTTTAAGGAAACACGATTTGATTTCACGGCCGTGGACGAATGTCACGGATCAAATATAAACTTTTAATCCATTGGAATGGCCAAAAGCTTTATTACGATCAATGAAAGATCTAATTCGTTATTGTTTTTGTTTTTAATTGTTAATAAGCATAATAGTTGATTCATAAAATAATAATTTATAAAAGAAAAAATAGTTTTTATAATTAAATAAAATATACGGGATTAATTTGTAATTAAAATTAGAAAAGAACTATTTAACAGTTATTAAAAAACTTAAAAAAACATGTTTTGTTATGGGACCATTTAATGGTCCAAACATTCTGGGACCGTCGAATCCTAAGCCGACTAACATAGCGGTCATTTGGTTTTGCCAATTTAGTGAGGGATTTATTTTACAAAGCTCTCGCTAATTATACATCACTAAATTTTCCACCATATGGTGCGTGGATATAGTGACAAATTTTACGATGGAATAGTATCTGTCATTAAAATTTAGAAAAACGTTGCTATTTCAACTAAATCCGTTGGTAAAATTTGCCATTAAAATCCATTCGTAATCCAAAAGATTCAATGAAAATTACCAAGGACATATCACATCTATGACGTCCAGAATGTCTAATTTAATAGTTTATGAAGCTGAGTCCCTTTTGCTAACTTTGTAGGAGAATTGTATATGTGGTTCAAAATTGCTATTTTAAATTTGACACCTAATTTCAGAATTCATTCAATGGTTCTGCCTCCTCTCAATTACAAGTCCCTTATGCCAATTCTTTTCCTCTTCCATCCTTAGCTGCTTTTCATGAACCCAAAACCTACATTTCCACTTCA
Source organism: Arachis ipaensis (assembly GCF_000816755.2). NCBI lineage: Eukaryota > Viridiplantae > Streptophyta > Magnoliopsida > Fabales > Fabaceae > Arachis > Arachis ipaensis. The sequence goes on along the minus strand of NC_029787.2, from coordinate 38,457,361 downwards.
TCCTCTGTGAATGATGCTGCCAACCTTCTTAATTCTACACACAGCACTCAAGGGCTAAAACAACTCTTACTTGGTACTTGCATTGGTAATGGTGAAAGTATTCTTATTCATCATCATGACTCTTTTTTGTTCTATCATAAACACAACAGCATATGTTTTAAACTGACTACCTTTTACATATTCCTCTAACAATTCATAATCTTTTAAGTTTCTCTAAATTTGCCAAAGGTAATCATGTCTCTTTTGAATTTTGACCTTTATTTAATTTGTGATCAAGTTACCAAGATCTTCTCCTAAAAGACACAGCTAGAGGAAGAATTTACTGGTTTTGACCACTTATTTTTTTTCTCTTGAACCCCCCTCTAAAAATGCTGATTTTAATTCTTCTTGTTGGCATACTTTTGCTGCTAGCCCTTAGGCACTTAGTGCAGTGTGCAATCCTTATTCCTTTCTTTTCTTAGCTTGTAATTTCTTTTTACTCGAATGTAAAAACTGACATAATAAATCAAATACTGTAATTCCTAATGCTTAACTAACATTTTCTAATACAACTCAGTTTTAACTAACTCTATATAATGTAACTACCTAAACCTAATATAACGGACTACACCAAAAAAATAAAATTCTATAAAAATAAACATAAGTATATACAAATAAATTTTAAAAAGAAAAGCAAAATGGCGTTACAAAACCCAATTCCCATTGTATATTATTAGACGACACACTTGTTTAATTTTGAGTGGTATAATAATTAGAAAGACTACATCCTTTTAGCTTTAAGTAAATACTTGTTTTTAGATACTGCCACGGTATTTCTGCATGTACAAGACAGAATTCGAACCCCCGACACTTATTTAAGCGGACGAGTGAGATGACCACTCGACCAACCCAAGTTGGTTAGAAGATGGAAACCGAAATTTACTAGCTAGGAAGATCAAAATTAAACATAAAATTCCTTTGGTTTTAGTGATTCAAAATTAATAAGTTACTGCGATTGAACACTTAAAATTAGGACAAGACAAATGTAGTATCAAATTCATTCGTTGAATTTCAATTCATTAATCCGATACTTTACTTCCTTTGTTTTTTTTTTTCAGCGTTACCGAAGAGATCTGATTTATATATACACACATCTAGATTTAAACTCCTGTTCAAATGCTTAAATAATCCAATTACTAAATGCAAACTGGATTAGACATTTTAGTTTATTTTTGTTTCCTTTTAGTTTCAATAATCTCAAATAAAAGTTTTTGTAATTGCGCATCATTTTCTTTTGTTTAGTTGTGAAGAAAATTAAGAGAGGACAGGATAAATAATATAAAAAAGTGTGCGAGTCCCACGGGTTTTTCCCTTCCAAAACTGGGCAAGAAACTGTGGGAAGAAGCCTGTTCTAATAATACCCAATCAATACTTCTCGGCTCCACTGACCAGTGCTGCGCAGCAACTTCACTTCTTCAAGCAAAATAATTCTCATATATGATATAAGCAACAACTTGAGGCATATTAGTTTTGGTCTTTTTTATTTATTTATTTATTTATTTTTGTGAGTTTTAAAGGAGTCTAAACCCAATAAAAATTAATTTTATTAGTGACAGCATGAATATTGTAACGACCCAACATTCAGTATGTCATGATCATCATACTGAAAATCGAGTGTTACTAACTTGCTTCCTAAATATAAATATTATAAAGATACGAATAATCGAAGCAACATACAGGAATATATATAAGAACAGAAGAATAAATAAAACACAAATAAACTGAACTCATAATATACATCATTTACATTATATACAATACAGAAGCATTATCCAAAAGAAGTCAGTTACTACATTATTCTTTCATACACCCATTATTCATAACTATGTACATATATAAACAATCGACACTCTGGGACTTGGCCTATAGAGAAAGTCCTTAGTCTGGCACTCGAATTTAGCCTAGCAAGTTTAATAAGCTCTTAATCTCTCTGTGGATCTAACCAAAAGTGAGAGTCTAATTAACATGAGATTCCTGCTAAGCTGAAGTGTCATAAAAAAAATTACTGTCGTACTCTAGCTATTGCTATCCAATGACAGAATCTGTACTATCTCTGGATCCTCCTCTAAGTCCTCATCATCATCGAAAATCACTATGACCTCATGGTAACTTCTGGTACTACTATCACTGCTAACATCCATGTGTGCAGGGTCATCCACGAATATAGATCCGTCCGCTGGTATCTAATCTAATCCTTCTGCTGGAGGTCCTAACTGATTTTTGGACTGCGCGCCTGATCTACTGGCTGTGCGAAAAAACGGTGTCCAAGTCGTGGTGCATCTGGATGCAGCCATGACAGCGGAAACTCATACAATGCATCTGGATCGAAGTAGGGAGTGTTTATAAGGTGCTGAAAATGGTGATCTCGTAGTATATATAGGCATATATGAGGCTCCGCGGCTATAATATAGAAGCTATGAAATACTGAGTCCTCGTATATATACAGGTGATCAAGCTCGTAGAAAAGAACCCCTTGTCTCCGTCTGAAAAGGGAAAGGAAAGGGGTAAGAATTGGAAATCCTTAGTATAGTAGGGTAGTTAGTTAGGTTCATTTTAATTTATGCTAGCCAACAGCAACAAACACCAAAATACAAACAACTTTAACAAATCAAAGATATAGAGAACAATCAATTAGAAAGCACATATGCATAATCACAACAAAAAAAAAAAACACATAACAAAGAAATATGCGCAACCAATCATGATGCATGTCTATTCCTAGTGCAGGTAATAAAATCATCTGTCGGTTTCTACCCGCTCCCGATGTAACCCAGCAACCTTTGTCTGAGTATAGCTTTCTAGTTAGCATAACCTCTATAAGCAATCTCTGTCTTACAGATGTGACTCTCTCGAGTCGATATATGCCGTACATAACTTCTGTAAGCAACCTTTGTCTTACAGGTACAACTCACTCTAGCTGTTGCATGTCATGATAAACCTCTGTAAGGACACCACCTTATAGGTGCAACCATCATCCAGACTGGTCGTTGTATCTCTGGAAAGCAAATCTCGGGGGACTCACCACCATATCTTTACTGCGCCCTTAGCAACAGATTCAAATGCTTTCTCTTTATTTATTATTCTTTTCTTTTCTTTTATATCACAATTCAACTCCACACTCTTCCCTCACCTTCTCCTAAATATTTTATAAATGGAGAATTATAAGATTCTTAACTTAGATTTGTCTTTCTAAAATTTATAGAAAAGATTACTGTTTTACTTTTTTATTTATTCAAATAAAATAATATCTTTAATAAAAGAATAATAATTATATTGTTATGAGTAAACTAGTATTAATAAATAAAGAGTAGTAAAATATTATTATTTTGATATCACAAACTTATTTATTAAAAACTTATCCTTAAGCTTTTAAGAACTACACTGTTAACTTCGAACTTTTAAAATGTTTATATTTTTGGCCAAACATATTTTATAAATTACTAAAATATTTTTACAAATAATTATTTATCCCTGAATTTTTTATTAATATACAGAATACTCCTAAACTTGTATAATTACTAATTTAACCTCAATCTTTTATCAAATTATCTTTATACACTTAAAAAATAAATCAAATGTTGGTGATCATTCCTTTATCAAGAAAGCTGAACATCCTTATTGATTTTCTCTGAGTTTTTCGTTTGAGTTTTAAATCAGTTTTTAAGCTTTTCAATTACCGATTTTTCTCAACTTTTATTTTAACCTTTCACACATCAAATCTTATAAAAATTTTCAAGAATCACACTTGAAATCAACCCCAAATCAATCAAAAACAATTTAATTCATGGTTGTTTCCTAATGGCCAAACTATAAAGCTTGGAAAACATCAAATTTTCAACCGAAAATCAAGAACAAATTGATCCGATTTCAAACACCAAATATTAATTTATCAATCACACATTAAGAACACATTTAATTATGACAAAATTATCAAACCCTACCTCATTGTTGTAACCACCAACATCGAAGCATCAAGAAAGTTTTTGGACTGAGAAATCTAAGAAGAAAACGTCAAAAATTGGCTACTCCACCAACACCCCACTACAAGAAAATGAAGCATTTGTAGCAAAAATTTTGTGACAAATTTAAAATTGTTACAAATTTTTTTTTTGTAACAAAAATTAGTGATTGTTACATAATAACAATATTTTGTAACAACAATACAATTTATTACAAAACGTTCTGATATTTTGTAACAACTTGATTTTTTTTGTTATAAATTATGTTGGCTTTTGTAATAAATCAGTATTTTGTTGTAAAATTTTATAATATTTTGTGACAAAAGATGAAGTTTTTACAAAAATTCGAAATATTTTGTAACAAAATATTCATTTGTTTCAAAAGCTACAATTGTTTTGTAACAAAAAATTAATTTGTCACAAAATTTAATATTGTTTGAACCAAATTATTTGTTTGTCATAAAATACAAAGATATTTTTGTAACTAAAAAAATTATTTCAAAATATTAAAATTTTTAAAGGTGAAAAAAATTTGTTTTTAAATTTTTTACAAAATAATTTTACTTTTATAAGTATGAAAAAGTAAAAATCTAATTCTAAGTTTCTAACCCTCGCTCTCTCATCACTCTCTGTGCTTCGCCTCTCCTCTCATCTCCTCTCGCAGTTTCTCAAGTGCTCAACAATGGAGCTCCTGGAGGAAGACCCTGCGCCGTCAGCAATGCCTTGTCTCTGCCTCTCCTTTGCACTCGCATCTACCAGCGCCGTCCTCTTCTGCATCGCCGTTCATGTTCGTCATCTCCTCTACGTCGTCGTCAGTTTCTGCTCCGTCATCCACGGTGGTGCTCCTCTGCGTCATCGCCGTTCGTGCTCGTCTGCCATATCATCCTCTACGTCACCCGGCCGTTCTCCTTCCTCCACGGTGGTGCATCTCTACTGCTCGTCCCTTGGTTGCTGGTTTTTTATCTGCTGATGGTAAATATTATTTGAATATTATTGCCTATAATATTGTTCTTTAATATTCTTGTTGTCTATGAACGTATTGTTTTATAATCTGTTTGCTAATCTTTTTTTTTTTTTTGGTTCTTTGGGAAGTTGATTTTGATTTTGTTTGTTCTATGATTTTGAGTGTCTTTTGTGATTTTGTCCATGGTTATGTGTTACCAATTGATTTTAGGGATAAACTTACAAATGTTGTTCTTGTTACTATTGTAATATATAAATCTACTGAGCTTCATATGTGGCTGAAAGAAAAGAAAAAGAGGTATGTGAGTCTCAATTTAGGATAATTTTAATCATTATTATTTAGGATTTTAACATTGAGTTATGTTATATTTTAACTTATATAATTGAACTTATAATTGCTGTTGCATGTGATTATACATACACTCAGTAGGTATTGAAATCTAGGGCTTTTGAAATGATTTGAACAAAATGAATGGGAGTGAAACTAGAAAAGGATAATGGTGTGGGCTTCTTTATTTGAGAATTCTTTTTATAGGTAAGGATATGGAAATACTAAGTTTAGTTGTTTGAAAGCTTAAAGGTTAATGAGAAAATTTTAACGAATACAAAGAAAGTGTTTCAACTAACTCACCATTATGTTCTATTTTCCTAAAATGTGACCAGTCCAACTAACTCTGATTATAATTTTTTGTGCAATTATTTTTCTACTGCAGGACCCTTGTCCCATTATTTCATATATACAAGACATTAATTACTATCTAACTGGACCACTGCAAAATTGGATATCGAAACTAGGAGATTTTGTATAAGTTGTCTTCCAAATGCTAATACACTATTCTTTGAATTAAATTTATCAATTTATTTTGTGTAAGTTATCTTCCAAATGCTAATATACTATTCATTGATTTATTTTCTTCGTTATTCTTAATACTCCTCATTGGTCTATTTCAATGATATTTCATCATTACCATAAGGAAAATAATATTCTGAGAATATCTTTTCATGTTTGTCAATGAATTATTCTACAACCTTTTTGAAGCATGCTCAAACATATTCTTAGAGAAAAAATTGATTGGAGTAAAAGTTTGACTCTAGCACACTCATGACTGAAAATAACTACACTTTAACAAGATTATATTGAGTATTTAAGGTTTTTCTATATCTGAACACATCCAACTAGCTTAATTCAAGCTCTAAACTTGCAGATTTTTCAAATCCAATTCCTTATCATATATTATTTTCCTATTAGTTTCTTATCATAATTTGAGCTCCAAACTTGCCTTATTAGTTTCTTATCATATATTATTTTTCTATGTCATTGTTTTGTCAAAGGTACACCTATATTCACTTTTATTGATTCATGTGTTAGCTGACTTTCTTGGTACTGTCCCAAGTTGAAATGTGTGAAAAGGAATCAGAGTTGAGCCAAATAAATAATTGAAGTTAAGGTTTAACTAATTTAGTTATTGATCAAGATTTTGGCTTTAGTAGTTAGAGAAAATTTAATTAGTTGAATTCATAGGTTACAAAAGAACTAAAGCCAAATGAAGTATTTACTATTATTTTATTTTTATTAAGGTTCAAGTGCCTGATATCTTGGTATTTACTTTGAAATGCGAGTTGTTTTATTTCTGCCTGGTGTTTTAACTAGGCAAGTCAGAGTAAAGGTCTTTACTCCCTTTGTTAGATCATCCGGAGAAAGCTGAACTTGAGTCAGTACTTGACTGCTCAGATTCAACTGTCAAAACTAAACTCCAGCGCATCATATTAATCCAAACATATCTTTGGTAATAATTTTGTTGGTTGTTTGAACACTTATCTTTATCTTTAAAAAAAATGTTTTGGAAGTACTATTATTTTAATTAGTTCTGTTTTAGAATTAGGTATATACAGTAGTTATTCTTTGAGATTATGGGGGATGGTGCTAGACTTTTATAGTTATCGAAAATCATATTGAATCTATATGCTTGAATTAAATATATCATTCCTATCCTTTGAGATTATAAGGGATGGTGCTAGACTTTTATAGTAAATTATAACTTATAAACATGCTTGCATTGCATAAGTATGTTCTTTTTGTTAAATGAAAATATGCTAGATGAATTGTTTGGTATTGATAATAAAACAGCAAGCATAGTTATTCTATGTTTTCTTTCTTCACTTGACATATTCTTATAAAATTTTGCTTATTCGTGCTACTGCAGAATCTTGCTCCTGAACGTGTCTTTGATGATGTTGTTCTTTGCAATTTAGTTTACCATCTGGTGATCATAAATTTTCTCAGTTAAATTGAGTTTATTTGCCTCCAATTGAACTCCAAGGGATAAAATGAAAAGTAAAATACATGAATCTTGTTTTGTTATAGTATTTGTAGACTCAGTGACATTATAAGTCCTTGTTTAAATATATTTCCATCTTTGGATTCTGAATGTACATAGGTTTTTTTTCCTCTTCATGTAAATGGTTTTTGTAGTGATATATCAATTAATTTTAAAAAATACAATTTGGCAAATTATGTGAGTAATTTGTATTAAAAAATTGTTATAAAATAAATATTGTGCTTTTGTAACTAGAGGAATGAAAAATATTACAAAATCAAGTTATATTTTGTAATAAAATTTTGTGATAGGAAAAATTATATTGTTACGAAAAACATCTCATTGGATAAAATTTGTTATCACTTTTGTAACGACATTTGGTTTTTTGTATCAGAAAAATTTGTTACAAAATATTACTTTGAATTGTAACAGTTCCATTTTTTGTTACAAAATTTTTTTGTAACGGGACATACTGCAACGGCCTTTTTTTGTTACAAAATCCTTTTGTTTTAAAATTTTGATTTTTTTAATAATTTTTTTGTTACAAATATTGCTTTTTCTTATATTACCACCATTTGGCCAAACCATATACGAGAGAATATCCACTCCACGCATAACTTCCCTCCAAGAAAACTGGCATCGTTGTGAAGAGAAAAAAGAGACGAACACCTTAATCGATTTAGATTTTTGATGGAAGTTACGGAACTCAAGAATCAAGCTTAGAAGTTCATGTTCTTGGAATTCTTTCTTTTTCTTTTCTCATGGTTCGGTGAAGAAGAAGAGAAACGAGATTAAGATGATGATGTGGTGTTATAAAGGGATGTGTGTCATTAAGGGGCCACATGTCGTGTTATTAGAGTGATTAGTCATCAAAATTAATCATGGCTAATCAATAAATATCTTAAACGGATAATTACGAAAGTTAGATGTATTAAAACATAACTGATAATATATATGGAGGTAAATGTATTAGTTAATAATATAAATTATATTAGTAACACGAGGGGTTATAAAGGATAAAAGATCTATGATAAAATATTAGTAGTGTTAAGTTCATCAAAGAGTACAAATATTTATTTATATCGGCAGATACTGAACTTAATAATAACATTATCATCAAAACTCTATTTTAATTATAGCGAGTAAAATAAAATAATAACATAATAATATTACGTTATTATTTATTTTCTTTCAACCTAAGATTCGAAACCAGTTTGTCAAACTAAAACTAATCACGGAAAAATCAAATTTTCGCAAATCACTGTTTTATCATAAAAAACTAGGGCGTTACAAATATACGCTGCAACTCTCAGCCACTAATGTAAATGTGAATGCTTATATCCTTTTTCTTCGCATTTCTCTCCTTCTGTTTTCTCGCATTCCTTTTTCTTCTTCGCATATTTTTTTCCATCATCGTTTTTTTATTACTGCTGTTGTTGCTGCATTTTTTTCTCCTTTTCTTTCTAGTAATTTTGCATCATTTATTTTTTCTTCTTTTTTTGATTTTATTTCTTTTAAGAGAGTGAAACAAGAAGAATTATGAGAAAATAAAAGAAGAAGAAGATGATGAAGAAGAAAAAGATGAAAAAGAAGAAGAAGAAGAAGCAAAAGATGAGGAGGAAGAAGATGAAGAGTTTTGAATTATGCAGAATTTGTTAGAATAAATAACACTAAAATTTCTTAGCAATAACATATAAATTTCTTAATTTTTACACCAAAAATTTTACTACAAAAGTATAAAAATATCTTTTTTAATGCTGCATTTTATATTCTTTTTTTTTTAGTTTTCTTTCTTTCTTCTGTTGCTCTTATTTCTTCTTTAGTAGCATTGCTTTTTATACTATACTTGAATGAACATGTTTATAATGTATTACAATCTTATTTAACTGAATGAATGTAGGTTCCTCATCTTCCTAGTGATTTTGTAGCATTATGTATTTTTTTTTGTTTTTATTCTTGTTAAGAGAGTAAAAGAAGAAGAATCATAAGAAGGTAAAACAAGAAGGAAAGATGAATAATAAAAGAAGAAGAAGGAGGAGGAGGAGAAGGAGTAGTTTTGAGTTATCATTAAATAATTTTGGTACATTCTAGATTTAAATAAGGTGCATTTTTGGTCCATGCTTATTTTGAATTGAGTTCGTTTGTGTGACGTCATCATTAAATAATTTCGACACATTCTGGATTTAAATAAGGTGCACTTGGTCTGTGCTTGTTTTGAACCGAGTTTGTTCATATATCGTCAGTAATTTCGGTGCATTCTGGATTTAAATAAGGTGCATTTTTAGTATGAACTTGTTTTGAATTGAATTTGTTTGTCTCTCGCCATCATTAACAAATTTCAGTGCATTCTGAATTTGAGCTATTATATAAAAGAAGACGATGATGATGATAATGATGACGGAGTAGGAGGTAGAAGAGGAAAATGAAGGAGGAGATAAAAAAAATCCAAATAAAAAAAGGAGGAGGAGATGGAGGTGGTAGCATAGTGGTGGTGACGATGACGATAATAAAAGAGAAAAATGAAAAAAAAAATGAAGAGAAGAAGAAGACGACAATAATGACAATAACAATAATAATAAAAGTGGAGGAAAAGGAGGAGCAAAAGAAAGAAAAAAATTAAATGAAAAAAGAAAAAGAAGAAGAGAAAGAGGAAGAGGAGATGGCGGTAATAATGACAATAACGATAATAATAAAAAAAGAAAAAAAAAGGATACAATAACATTTAAGTGAAAAAAAATACACAAATTTAAAACCCTTAATAACAACTTGATTAAACTTGAATATATATTTTGCTTAATTATAAAACTTTTTTCTATTTAAATACACAACTTTTTAACTTATATACAGGTATAATTGTCTTTTAGTAGTACCATCTATTCTTTCTTTCCTTTTTTATTCATCCGACTTCCATATCCTCTTCCTCTATCTTCTTCTCTCCTTCTTTCTTTTCATCCAAATAAAGTTTTAACAACAAATGAAAAAAATAAAATAATCTCACTTTATCAACAATTTTCAAATAATAAAGAGTAATAGTGATTTTTTAATTTTTAATGAATGTTTTTCGAACCTCAAAAGTGAGTTTCTAATTTAAACTATCTATTTTACGATTATTTAACGATATTAATTACGACTTTCACTCCGATTTACTTTTTGATTTCTTTAGCATCAAATAATTAATTATTGCGTTACCAAAATAGATACTCACTTTTGATATTTTTTTAAATAAATATAAAAAAATATTTTAATTATCAAAATATGCAACCATTCGAAAAATGAAAAAACAAAAAAAATACATGTGTAATTTCTAGCATACGACTCACGAAATAGATAAAAACTTCATTTCGTTGAAGGCGACGAATGGGTGGTACGAGAGACAACACAAAAGTTATCATTCCATATAAAAGGTATGCATAAAATAATAGAGTAATCATTTCACTATTTGCAATTTTGCATGCAAGAAATGGACTTGACTCCATTTCTAGTCCATTTTGCGTATGCATGAAGTGAAACAGCTGCTCTATCATTTCGTGTGTATTTTGACTATTTTCCACGGAATGGTACCCTTTTTTCTTGGTCTAAAGCAAAAGAAAGGAAATGAAATTTTATCCAATTTCGTGAGTGGTATGCCAAAAATATTAAAATAGTACACGTATACATTTCTATTATTTTTGAATTGGTGTGTATTATTATGAAAATTTAAACATTTTTCGTATTTATTTATTTTTTAAAAAGCGTAGTTTTTAGTGTATAAATAATATGCATTATTCTTTTCTTGAAAATTCAAGGTCTTCCAATAATTCCATCACACATTCCATTTTCTACAACATGATCGTCAATCATCGTCGTAAAGGAAATATCCAAACATATCTCACAATGTGGGAAAGTTGTCCTCAAAAGTATTCTCATAAAAGAAAGCAACTAAGCTAAGCTAGTTTATACGTATTTGTTTGTCCATTTTCGAAAAGCTGTTAAAGCCAACGCATCTTTTGGCTCAAGTTTCGCTGCTTGTTCCTGTTTGGTACATACTCAACGGTCACGGTCACGAGTTGATGCATTATTAAAACCTATAAGGAAAAAAGGAGTTATATATATACTTATTTTCATCGCGTACATTTAATTTTATCATTATTATCTAGTCAGATATAAAAATTAAGATAATATTGAATTTAGTCTTTGAATTTATATATAAATTTTAATTTAATATTTAAAATTTCAATTGATTTTATTTAATCTCCAAATTTTATAAACGTAGTTTATATTAGTCTTTGAAATAATTTTCGGCACACAAACGTTAATAAAGAACTGACTTATTTGGCATTCAAATAATCTAAAAACAATATCGTGTCACTTGTTTTGGAAGTAAATATTTCAACAAATATCACTTACGATATTGTTTTGGACTATCTGAGTGTTAAAACTAAAATGACATCGTTTTATAGAATCTAGCATGACATCCAGCTATTTATATCAGTATTTTGTTAACGTCTGTGTGTTGAAAATTATTTCAAGGACTAACATAAATTATATTCATAAAGTTTGGGGTCTAAATTGATACAATTAAAACATTAAAGACTAAATTGAGACTTATATGCAAGTTTAGAAGCAAAATTGAGTATTATCTATATAAAACTTATTCTATTAAAAAAAAGTTATAAAGTTTACTTGAAACAATAATCTCACACTTAATAAAAGGGCTGTATATTTTCTTATTATATCAAAAGAAAAGTGAGTATAAAATAACGAGTAGAAATCATATATTTTAAATTTGAAGAAAGAAATAATTAGATTTTCGAAAATTTTGATTTTGAACTAAGGGTAAAGTATTAAATTGGTCCCTTAGATTCGGGTATAATTCTGTTTTGATCCTTAAGGTTTAAAGTGTTCTATTTGAATCCAAAAAAGTTTCATTTAGCATCAATTTAGTCCCACAGTGAGGTCAAAATTAAATAATTAACAAAATGTCCTACATAACAACAGTACAAGAACAAAATCGATAATCTGGAGAACAAGTACAAGCTCCAGAGGTATAAAATCAACCATTGATACATCAATACATTTATTTATCATTTTCTTTAGTTTTATAGAAAATATTTTATTTATATTATAAAAAATAATAAATA
>NC_029787.2:38427032-38443399 GCF_000816755.2 Arachis ipaensis | reverse complement strand
TAGAGGCACAAAATCAACCATTGATGCATCAATACATTTATTTATCATTTTCTTTAGTTTTATAGAAAATATTTTATTTATATTATAAAAAATAATAAATAAATGTATTGATGCATCAATGGTTGATTTTATACCTCTGGAGCTTGTACTTGTTCTCCAGATTATCGATTTTGTTCTTGTACTGTTGTTATGTAGGACATTTTGTTAATTATTTAATTTTGACCTCACTGTGGGACTAAATTGATGCTAAATGAAACTTTTTTGGATTCAAATAGAACACTTTAAACCTTAAGGACCAAAACAGAATTACGCCCAAACCTAGGGGACCAATTTAGTACTTTAGTTATTGAAAAAAAATATCAAGTAGATCCTCTATGATAATAAAGGTGTCCATATATGTCGTCCTTCTGTCAATAAATAGTGCAAAAAGAAATGGAGTTATCCATATGTTTTGTTATTTACAGTGGTGTATATTTCGTTACTGTCACATGAGTATAGAAATGATGGAGTTTTAGATAATGAAACATTTATTATCTTGAGTTTTCATATAATTCTTATCAATTACTCTCTATTTATCACGGATTATATTAAAACAGGTAAATTTCACTCTAAAAATTGTTATCTGCATGACGATCTTTTATAAATAAAAACGTCACAGCAGTTAATGGTATATACAAGGACTACCATTAAATTTTACATAATAAATTATTAAAAGGATATCACGTGTCTATCGTTTACTATTGTTAAAGACTAAATTAATACATTTTTTTCGATAACTAATTAATTTAAAATTGAAATCTTCAAAAATAATCTAACTGTCACTTTACTTTATATTTTTTTAATAAGACAAGTAATTTTACAATAAATTTATAAGTTCTTATGATAAAAGAAGTATCAAATAAATTGTTGAGTTAAAATACTAAAATTAGATCTTTGAAAGATGATAATACTAAACATAATTCATCATTTTATAAAAATTGTAGTTATTAAATTTACTGTGATAATTTTTTAAAAATTTATTTGACATTTTTTTTAAAAAATACCTATAAATTCATTATATATAGATATTCTTCAAGGATTTATTTAATATTTTTTCTTTAAGAACTTACAGTCAGTGAGTGACAAAATTTTATTTCACAAACCTACCTGTCTTTCTCTTGTGTCTTACTGTCGGTAAAATAAATAAATAAAATAAAGCCAAGCTCCTTGTACGGTGGTTGCTCATTAACTTGCATTGTAGTGTAGCGATATATCATATACGTACGTGTCATGTGAAGAAAAGAGAGCTTCTTCAGAAGAATTCAGAAACTGACATGGCTCTGAATGACAATCACATGCATCGTCGATTATGTGTTAATTTCACTACTGTTACTTTGGTACCCTATTTTGGTAGATTGGTCCTCACTCCTAATTTTTTTTATAATATTTTTTAATTTAACATATTAAAAATTAATTTATTATAAATTTAAATTTTATTTAAAAATTTATTATTAATTAATAAATTATCGTATAAATAAGACAAAATTTAAAATTTTAATATTTATTTAAATAGATAAATAAACTAATTATTCGACCAACTCAAATTAATTTGGGAGCTATTTAAATAAAAACGTCAAAAACATCTTTTTTTAAAGATATTTTTTAGTAATTAAATTAACATATATAATCGATTAAACCGTGTTATTTTTGTCAAAATTAGGCCAGACAAATAAATTTGACCGAAAAATGGTGAATCAAATTTTAAATCGATCTAAATTAATATTATTTTTTACAAAAAATGACTACAATACCCTTATTATAAAAAATGACTAAAATACTCCTATTATATATATTAATTTTGAAAACTCTAAATCCTAACTCTATGACGAACTGACGGCAGAGAGTTCACTACAACAGGAGCGGCAGATAGCGGCGGTTAAAAGCTCGGTAGCGGTGGTTTAACCGCCGCTAAACATACAGCAACAGGTAACTGATCGCTGGAACTAAAGGTGTAATAGCCCAGACCACCCGCTAGCACGATATTGTCCGCTTTGGCACACAAGGCCTCACAGTTTTGTTTTTGACAATAGGGATGATAGCTGAAACCCCCCACACTCACTCGTCAAAACGTGTCATGCTAGGGAGAGGTATCCACACCCTTATAAGGCATGCTTCGTTCTCCTCCCCAACTGATGTGGGACCTTGCAATCCACCGCTTAAGGGAGCCCATCGTCCTCACTGGCACATCGATCCGGGCTCCGGCTCTGATACCATCTGTAACAGCCCAGACTACCCGCTAGCACGATATTGTCCGCTTTCGCACACAAGGCCTCACGGTTTTGCCTTTGACGATAGTGATGATAGCTGAAGCTCCCATACTCACTCGTCAAAACGCGTCATGCTAGGGAGAGGTATCCACACCCTTATAAGGCATGCTTCGTTCCCCTCCCCAACCGATGTGGGACTTTACAAGTAAAACAAAAGGCAGAGATTACAGAATTAAAGACAGCAGCAGCAAAACATAAGGCAAAGGCAGCAGAAGAAATGGAAAAGAGACAGACCATGGTGAATTTGGTAAAATACATAATCCAACAGCAAGGAGACACTTTGTCACCTGAAATTGATGCACAGCTAAAGTCTTTGGGGAGTGGAGCACAATAGAGATCTTTTAACAATTAAATTTTTTTCTTCTTTCCTTTATGAACAGTGCACTTTGAGATCAAATTATTATCAACTATTTTATTTTGTCATCTATATATATGGATCATTTGGGATATCTTAGTATTGTGTTTTATGTCAAGTATGCTTTTTTTTAATTGTAATTGCAAACATAATCAGTTAAATTAATACGAAACATTTTTAAATTAAAATATTTCATGAATGTTGATTGTCATATGAACACAAAATTCAAATAAAGTATTTATTTGAAAAAAATTTTTACCTTTAGTAGCGGTTACTATTGAATGCTGCAAAATCGAATTTTTTAAACTAAATTAAATAGCGGCGGTTAATTAACCGCCGAAAAAAGTTTCTCAATCCAGCCCTGGAAAGCACCAGCGGTTCTCAACTGCTGCAAAATGTATTCACCTATAAAAGAGGTTTGGCAGCAGTTATTCCTGAGCAGGGATGTACCACGACGAAGGGAATTAGAAGAAAAGCTGTTGAACCTGGAAAACAACTTAGTTGAGTTCACAAACCAAAGAATTAACTTTGCCATGCATTCTGATCCCAATAAAATTTTAAAAGAAGACAAAGACTTTTTAGATTGAATTTATTTGTAATTTTTCGAATTCAAATATATCATTATCTTTTCCTGTACATTTATGATTGACTGCTAATATACCAGATCTTATTGTACACAGGGTTATCTAATTATAATAATTTGTTCACATGGGTAAACAATAGTTTTAATCTTTCTAATAAAATTCATTATACCTAAAATTAATCAAACGCTACTATAACGGTTTAACTTACTTAGGAAACGAGAAAAGAATTAAAAACCATAACTTAGGAGGATTTTATATTTTTTTCCTCCATTTAATTATGTTAAGTCCTTGTGAAATGATGCAACGCGTGGTTGAGTCATTCTGTCTTCACTGGTCCTTGTTGAGGATTTATACTAAACATTGGTAGTCTAAATTTGTTATGGTCAACATAATGATTATTCAGAAAATACTTACTAGTATTGTGTTAAGCTCGATTTGGCTTAGAAGTCAGATCAATGTTATTTTATATTGAACCAAATCTTGTCAATTTCAGTTTTAAAAAAAAATATGTTTCATATTATGAAAATTTCATAACAAACCGTTTCTGATCATTTGGTTTTAAATTTTAAATTAAGTTTTGTAAACGATAACATTGCTACTTTTTCTAACAATCCATAACAGATAAAAACTACTTAAAAAAGGTACGTAGTCACTGTTGCCACCAAACCATTTTTTTTAGCTGTGCACAAACTAATTTTCCTATATTCTTTAATCATGATATTAACATGCGGTTCAAATATCATCTATCTTTTTTTAAAATATCCTGTCAACTAAATTTAAGCCTTTATAAAAATTTGGATTTTTTAAGCCTATATAAAGATTTGTATGCTACTAATTATCAAAATTCTCAACTTGCAATGTCAAAAGTGTCAGGTTAGTTTTTCACCATACATATCATTAATAACTCAAGAATTAATGTATTAAAAAATTTATGCTCTCCTCTATCCATCTCTTTCTGTTATGCCAAGCGTAAAAGCTTTTTGTGCATTGAATTATAGTATTTAAATGATTAATATGCACAATTTTTTTTTAATTTTCGAATTTATACATACAAAAGCTTATAAATCTAGTTTGTATTTTGCCTCTTTTAATCATATAACAATTACATGTTGGCAGGAGGATTTATTTACTTTTATTATATACATAAATTATCCCAAACGATCTTTGTTTCCTGGTTATGAATTACATACACCCAAGTAAATTTGCCAAAAAAAATATAGGAGTCAACAGTAAGAGATTTAGAATTAACTAATTAATGGCACTAAAATTGACATCATATGCATTTTGGGCTTAAGGTAAATTTTAACTTTCAATAGATTAGTTCTCTGGGATGGGTGATTATTACTTTGGGTAAGCCAAAATTTTAATTCATGTATGAATTAAAATTGGTTGAATTGTTCCTCCATTTGAATGGTAACATAACTCTACATCTTTTTTTGAAGGATTGAAAGTACACTTAGTTGGGTATACAACATAAAAAGTTCGATCAATCTACAGCCTCTACTCATCCATTTTTTCTAAACAAGGTAAGTCATCACCCTCAATAAATTACACATAGTATTTACTTAACCTTTTATTTTATCATTGACATGGTGGTTAGTCCATGATTCTAAAACTAAAAAAGGATAAATTATTATGTACTTGTAAATACGATGATTACAAGAAGCTGAAGGTTGTAAGTAGTGTATATGCCTATTGATTAACAATAAAAAAAATTCTCAAGTAACTTGCTGGACAATAATGACGAACAAAAGAAAAAAAACAAATTAAAAAAATGTAAAGCAGTTAAATTTACAAGGTAAAAATCTTAATTAGTTAACTATGGTATCTTAAGTTAACAATAATCAAGTTTTAATTTGTTAGCCATATAATAAAAGAGTAACTTAACACAGATGAGTTATAATTACGTTACATATATCTATGGCATCATTCTGCAATTCAGTTAAGAGTTAAATCTAAAAATTAACCAGTCACTTCAGAATATAACGCAAAACTAGCCCTTTACCAATTCAGATAATTCAGCAATTTAAAACTAAATTAGCAATTTTGCAACAGCTCGACGAACAAATAAAACCAAAGCAAGCCTTTGAAAAATCAACACAAAAATCAGTGACCATTTGTATCCTAATTATACATTTTAATTAATGTAGGAAACAAATTGTTTGTTCAACCAACAATTTATATCTCTGTTTAGTACCTCAAATCCCATACGACTTCTTTTCTGGTACCTTTTAATCATGGCCTATCTGACTTTAACATCTTTATCGCCCATCACAAAAACTTAGAATCCCTTTTGTTTGCATGTATCTAATGTTATTTTAACATTGTTAATTAATGAAGTCCAAAGCTATTATAGGCCAAAGGTCAAAACAAAATAAATGTAAATAAGGTTACCTGAAGTCTTGAACGTTGAATTAATTATAGGATGGGGTAGAAACGTACGATGCTAACAAGAAAAGTACTTTCAAGATGTTTGCGGCATTGATGTGGACTATTAGCGATTTTCTAGGATTGGAAAACTTATCAGGGTGGAATACGCACAGCGGGTTAGCATGTCCTGTTTGTAATTTTGATGCTAAGGCACATCGATTGACGTATAGTCAAAAATGGTGTTTTATGAGTCATTGTCGTTTTCTAAGTCAGGGTCATAAATTTAGACTGGACCAGTTAAGATTCGACGGGCAAGTAGAAAACAGGGATCCTCCAAAGATGTTGTTTGGAACAGATATCCTAAGACAACAATCAAATGTTCACATGTCATTCGAAAAGATGACAAACGCCATAGGACAAAAAAGACGCAATGGTGAAGATGCCAACATGGGTGAATCAAACTGGAAGAAGAAGAGTGTTTTCTTCGAACTGGGAAGAAAATATGCTACGTCATAACCTAGATGTTATGCACATAGAAAAAAATGTCTGCGATAACATAGTGTTCACTATATTAAATGATAGTGGAAAGTTAAAGGATAATCTAAAAGCTCGAAAGGATTTACAATACATGGGTATAAGGCCGGAGTTGTGGCCGTGCGAGGGTGGAAAATATCCTTCTGCAGTTTTACCATGTCAAATGCACAAAAGGATATATTTCTAAAGACTCTTTAACATGTCATCTTTTCAGATGGTTATTCAAGCAATATTACACGTTATGTTGACTTGCGACAGCGTAAGTTGTATAGTTTGAAAAGTCATGATTGTCACGTTCTGATGGAACATTTGCTTCCAATTCTAGTAAAGAATGCACTGCCTGCCAATGTGGGTACCGTAATTTCTAATCTTTCATCATTTTTCTGAGCACTCTATGGGAAAGCCGTTAACCCTCTACAGTTCGATGAACTCCAAAATTATGTTGTTCATACCCTGTGTCATATGGAGATGATTTTTCCTCCATCATTCTTCACAATCATGGTACACCTTATCGTGCATCTTGTAGAAGAAGTAAAAATTGGTGGCCCAGTATATTATCAGTGGATGTATCCAATAGAGAGGTTAGTTCCTATGTAAACCTGTTTACAACATGCGGTTTCATTAATAAATTGTACTACTCATATGACATGGTTGCCGTTGAAAGGTATCTGGGATGTTTGAAGCAATATGTGCTCAACAGGGCTCAAGCAGAAGGCTCAATTGCAGAGGTATACTTATCTAAGGAGATTCTAACCTTTTTCTCTAGATATCTGGATGACATTGAGACTAGGATGAATCGACCGGTGCGAGTTGACAATTAACCTAGTGGAGTGATCCCTGATGCATGTGAAATGATGTTCCCAAAAATTGGAAAGGCGTTAGGGGCTGCAACTTATTTTAAGCTAAGCCAGATGGAACAACATCAAGTACATCGTCACGTGCTAATCAACTGCGAGACTGTTTCTGAATTTATTGAGTAAGTGATCTTATGTTAAATTTCAACTCTTGGAGATAAATCTGTTAAGCCTTTCACTATTAGTGAATAATGTTGTGCTATTTCAAATAGTTCATTTAGACAAAAAACGAAGAGAATGCTACGAGGTCAAACAAGGTCGCAATAAAAAATAAACAGCATTGTGCACAAGAAATTTGTTCAGTGGTTCAAGCAAGAGGTTAGCATACAGTAAGCATTATGCCAAAGTCAAATGATAGCATGAAACATACTATAATACTTTAATTTTGTTGCATGTAAGAATGGATGTTATATGGTAGCAGTTTTCGATGGAGAGCACTGAGTATTCAAATGAGATTAAATGCCTTGCATGTGAACCCATACTGCAAGCAAGATGTTATGGGGCGTACAATGTCAACGGGTATAAGTTTAGAACTATGGCAAAGGATGAAGGGATGAAAACCCAAAATAGTGGAGTATATGTCTCGTCTAATACATGAAGTTATGCAAGCATGCGTGACCAAAAAGTTGCTATTGGTAGTGTTCCATATTATGGCAAAATTGTAGACATAATTGAATTGAATTACAGCTGTCGGTTCTCAGTTGTGTTGTTCAAGTGTATTTGGGCAGATACGACTACTACTAGAGGAAGCAAACAAGATCATTTGGGTCTTACTAGTGTTAACTTCTCTCGTTCAATACACACTGGTGATCAAGAAGACGATGAACCGTACATATTGGCATCAGAAGCTCATCTTGTATACTATGTGGACGATGAAGTAGATAATGGAGCGTAGTTATTCATGTGAAGCCACGAGACTTGTATGACATGGGAGAAGAGAATGAAGAAGCTGAAGTTGGTTTCTCTCCACAGCCAGGGTTAAACATGTCAACAGCAGAGGACATTGGAGAGATACAGTTGACAAGGGATGATGATACAGAAGACCCCACAAACAATGTTTCTGAAAATATTAATGATGTTGCAGAATGAAACATGAGATTGTTCAACATAATTTTTAAAGAAGATTTGTGTGTTTAATAAGTTATCAATTAGTTTTTGTATATAGTTGGCTGGTTACATTACGATTTGCATTTTCGTATTTCAATGAAGTCTTTACTGGATTAACAGCTTTAATAAATTAAAGCTTTTTCCCATTTCTTCCATTTTTTGTTTATCTACATTTATTCCAGAATGAAGTATCTATATTGTTTGATGTTGTTGTTCTTAATGTCGGTTTTATTAA
The DNA here is from genome assembly GCF_000816755.2 of Arachis ipaensis. NCBI lineage: Eukaryota > Viridiplantae > Streptophyta > Magnoliopsida > Fabales > Fabaceae > Arachis > Arachis ipaensis. Next base: position 38,435,054 of record NC_029787.2, on the reverse strand, counting down.
AAGATAACATGTCTAATAATCATTAACTAATCTTAATGTTGTTATGACTAATAAATATTAGTTATTTTAAAATGATGGAATAACAAGGCAAGTGGAAATGAATGACTTTTCATCATGCTGTGCAAGCCTGACATTTACTACAGAAATGGCTGTAGCCTCGCCATTCTCTTCGTTAGAACATGCAATTGCTGTTGCTAGAGACATATGATTCCGTAAAGTGAATGTTAGGTGTTGGTTGGAGGCTATATCAGGACGCTCTTGTTTCAAGGAATACTTAAAAATGGCAAACAATTATACCATGCAGGTTCGTTCCTTAGGCATACAGTTATTGATTAATTGAATAATGTATATGTTAAGTTTATATACGAGAACCAAATGTATTGGAATAATATTTGTTATGTTAACATTCAAATGTGTAGGATCTTCATAAATGGGGATCAATGTACGAAAAGAGGTTTGGGTATATTTTTGTGACATGTGCATCTGGAAAGAGTTCTTCTGAAATACTTACTGAATTGAAGGTAAGAATAGATTCCTAATACAAAAATTTCATTGTAAATAAGTAGTGTATTTTACAAAAAAATACTATAAACTATATCTAGTATTATGTAGATGCGCTTCAGAAACAACCATGTTGTTGAGTTGGATATTGCATCAAAGGAGGAAATGAAGTATATAGAATTGCACATTACAGATCTTCTATCTAAGAGATATGCCCAAAGTACTAATAAGGGAGATGGTAACTATTGTTTATTTTTTATTTGTTCTAAAAGTTTCTAATGATATTAACATACCATGTTTTTACTAAATTAATTTCTAACGAATGTCCTTCTTGTTGTATGATGTTCATATTTTCAGTGTTACCTGAATATTCAGGCGAAGTAGTTAATGACAGTCTAGATGGGATAGAGACTGGTTCAGAAGAAAATTTAGATGAAATTTTCTCTGTTGGAATTAACATATCCATGCAGCCTGATCTCAAAAAGGTTCCGGAAGAAGACGAAGAAACTTTAGATAACCAGCAAATACAAGATCATGTACATGTTGCAAATAGGGGCTTCGATTTGAACAAAATGCCATGGTATGGAGATGAAATATTAGATCCTGTAACACGTGAAAGTCATAGATTCTTGACAGAGTATTTTTACCCAGGTCAATAGGATGTTGAAGAGAAATTTTGACCTTGTATTTTAAGAATTAGGTCGCGTCCACTTAGTTTAATGGTTTGATTGTAGTATTACATATGTGACTACTTTTGGAATTTCAAGATTCGGGTTGAATAAGGAATATTTTCGAAAAAGCCCCAGTTTAATTTATGATCGATTAAAGCTAGCATTAACTGATACATTTCTAACATATTTCTTTTTCATTTATGCTTGAATGCAACCTTATAATATCTTATAGTAAATGAGAAAATCTAATTTGTAAATTTATTCACATGAGTAAAAAAAATCTCTTTTTAAAGTGATTAATCTTTTTTACATAAAAAAATCCAAAAATTGGTGTCACGGTTTAGGTAACAGTGACTCAAACAAATTGAGCAAAATTAACTAATTAGACTCTATAAAAAAAACAAATACGGGCAAACCCAAATTATTTACCAATAAAAAAATTCTAAATTTGTGAAAGACAACATTAATTCAGAATAACATTTATGAAACTAGTGAGACTACATCCAAATATGAGAGTGAGGAACTAAGCAAATTTGGTGGCGGTTGGAATAAAATCGCCGCTAAAAGTAAGTACTGGTTCAGCAACTATGTGTGCAATTTTGTTACATTCAGCAGCGGTTGATCTTAACCGCCGCTAGATGTGAAACGGATAGCAACTCCAATGACAAACCTCTGCATTAACCGTCGCTATTCTTCATTCAGCGGCGGATTTCTACAACCGCCGCAAACCGGCCACCGCTATCTGCCGGAATTGTTGTAGTGGTTAGAATTTAGAATTCTCAAAATTGATAAGGGTATTGTAGTCATTTTCTATAATAAGGGTATTGTAGTTATTTTTATAAAAATTAATATTAATTTAGATTAGCTCAAGATTTGATTCATCATTTTTTCACAGAGTATTTTTACCCAGGTCAATAGGATGTTGAAGAGAAATTTTGACCTTGTATTTTAAGAATTAGGTCGCGTCCACTTAGTTTAATGGTTTGATTGTAGTATTACATATGTGACTACTTTTGGAATTTCAAGATTCGGGTTGAATAAGGAATATTTTCGAAAAAGCCCCAGTTTAATTTATGATCGATTAAAGCTAGCATTAACTGATACATTTCTAACATATTTCTTTTTCATTTATGCTTGAATGCAACCTTATAATATCTTATAGTAAATGAGAAAATCTAATTTGTAAATTTATTCACATGAGTAAAAAAAATCTCTTTTTAAAGTGATTAATCTTTTTTACATAAAAAAATCCAAAAATTGGTGTCACGGTTTAGGTAACAGTGACTCAAACAAATTGAGCAAAATTAACTAATTAGACTCTATAAAAAAAACAAATACGGGCAAACCCAAATTATTTACCAATAAAAAAATTCTAAATTTGTGAAAGACAACATTAATTCAGAATAACATTTATGAAACTAGTGAGACTACATCCAAATATGAGAGTGAGGAACTAAGCAAATTTGGTGGCGGTTGGAATAAAATCGCCGCTAAAAGTAAGTACTGGTTCAGCAACTATGTGTGCAATTTTGTTACATTCAGCAGCGGTTGATCTTAACCGCCGCTAGATGTGAAACGGATAGCAACTCCAATGACAAACCTCTGCATTAACCGTCGCTATTCTTCATTCAGCGGCGGATTTCTACAACCGCCGCAAACCGGCCACCGCTATCTGCCGGAATTGTTGTAGTGGTTAGAATTTAGAATTCTCAAAATTGATAAGGGTATTGTAGTCATTTTCTATAATAAGGGTATTGTAGTTATTTTTATAAAAATTAATATTAATTTAGATTAGCTCAAGATTTGATTCATTATTTTTTCGATCAAATTAATTTGTCTGGTCTAATTTTAAAAAATAATATAATTTGATCGATTATATATGTTAAATTTTAATTAAAAATATCTTTAAAAAAAATATTTTAGACGTCTTTATGAAGTCGCTCCTAATTAATTTTTTCTACTCTACCTATACACCTTCATTATGCTCTTTAGATCAGGGTCCAACGGCATTTATGACTACAATATTGTTGTTCGTCATAACAATAAATATATGACTATTTCATATGCACGTTTTCATAACATTTTATATTATGCAATCGTAATTTACTATAATAATATACAAATTATGAGGTATCCATGATCCATGCATAAAACTAAAGGAACTTTATTGGACTAAATTACTTTAAACAATAAACCAAAATTTTTATATTCATAACCCTATATATGGCTTGTCTGATCTAACAGTTTAACAATACCAAAAAAAAATTAAGATTAGGGTTACTTTTAAAGATTGATAATGAAAACAGTGTCATATAATATCCGATCAATTAGCTTCAAAAAGTGATTAGAAGGTGAAGAAGTTGTGTTCTTGACCTATTTAAAGAAGGAGATAATTTTTTAATTACAAGTAGAAAATGAAAAAATTGAATGTGATTACGGTTCTTGTTTTCAATAAATATTATTTTTTATTTGAAAGAAAAAAGTTGAAAACATTCTTTTAATACAATACGATTTATTCGGTTGAATTTCGGTTAAATCAGTTAAACTATTAAACTGTTAAATCAATAATTAGAATGGTTCGATTGTCGGTTTGATTTTTAAAACCTAACCATTAACTTTAATACCCACTTTTTGTTGGGGAAGAACACAAGAAATTTTAACTAACAGATTAAGTGAGTTACTATAATAATAGATCAGACATCATATCATTACCCAAAACCTTAAAATAATAGGGTTTTAAGTCTTTCTTTATTATATATATTTATTTAATCCATTCTCAATTAAGATAATAATTTACCTCTCATACTTGATATGTCAGCTCCGCTTATGTGGTCGAGTTAAGTGCACCCGCATGAAGCATTCTATCATCACTTTAGATAGGAGCAGAATGGATAACATGCAACTAGTTCTTCGAATTGATATATCATATTGTTGGGCCATTGTGGGGAGCTCTCGACCACCAGAAAGATTTTTGGGAGGAATTAAGTGAGAGAATATAAGATGAGAAGACACCACATCTAACTCAAAAACCTTAAGGTAGTAAATTAATGGGTCTCTCATCTTATAAACACCTCACTCTTCCTTACTTTTTTCAATGTGAGATTAATTTCATATACTACTCCTCACACTTGCAACATGACAATATCTCCCTCAAGTGTGAGCCTCCGCATCAAGCATCAACTCCCTCTAGCTCCTCCACCACATATGAGTATTCGTTCATCATACCGCCACACTACACTGCGGGACACACCGTCCTAACTATCTTTGTGGGAAAGACTTTTGATGCTTCACCTTGAATACTCATTAAACCAAACCGATTAACCATCGGCTCTATTACCACTTATTGGGCTACCGTGGGGAGCTCTCGACTACCAAGGAGATTTTCGGGAGGAATCAAGTGAGAAAACATAAGATGAGAAGACACCACATCAAACTTAAAAACCTTAGACATAGGTTCTTTGTCTAAGTTCAATGGTTCACAAAATTCAAAACTTAACGAAATTCGAGTCGTCACATGAATTGGAGCATATGATTTCCCCGTCTCTCCCTTTTCCTGGGAATGCTTACAATCACAAGCAAGTAATTGAATGAGTGGGGGGCTTTGGAAGCACATGCGGAATAGAAAGAAAAGAAAACCCACAACAAGCTGGAACAAATTAAGATCAATAGGAAGATGAGTTATCTAAAAATTCATTTTTGACAAAGTGCATGCGACAACGATCTATATAGAAGTGTTCCTCGTTGATGCATTCCTGTTAAAAAAGATACAAACACTCATATTTCTGCTCTCGAATTCGCTTGGATTATCAATAAGAGTTCCATCTTGAAAAATGACATCATTTAAAAGACAAATGCCACCACTGTGAGGCGAAAGGGAGTAACTTGTATGATCTTATAGTGCATTTATTCCCATTATGAGAATGAAATGATGCTCTACCTACTCGTGCTAGCCGCTTACCTACTCGTGCTCATAGCTCGATTAGAAGTTAAGAGTGTGGTCAGACAAAAAAAAGTAGTCATCTGTTTCAAGTGATACATGAATTACTCAGTAATGCTTCGTTGCTTGATGTTTTCCCACTTAGAAAAATAGCTTAATGGTAGAGAAAAACCTTGCCAAGGCTGAGGTTGAGGTCACGTCTCTTTTACTCTTAGCTTTGTCGTTTAGTGGTAACAAGTAGAGTAGGTACCGCCTCAATCCAATTCCTCTTTCCGTAGCCTCCCTAACACACATACTCCTAATACAAAAGAAATAGATCTTAAGTATGGGTCTCCTCGATTACCCTCCCCTTGAACATGAACTAGTCGAAAGGATGAACCCACACCACATTTTATAACCTTCGAACCAAAACTGCCAACTAGAGATGGAATTCCAACTCAATTGAGAGTTCTGTGACCGGTTCAATTCAAAGGATGGTCCAACAATAATGGAAAGGCCATCCCCCTATCTCTTTTTAGACCCCTCATTCTACGATGTTGTTGTTACTTTTTTATTCAAATAATGAAAGCTTTTCGTTTTATGAAGACCCTCCACTTTTTTTTATCTTATTAACAGAGATGTTTCTTAATGATGAAAGCCATAGAATTTAAGACTCGATTTGAATTAGAGGGCTAAGCCAAGGATAAGAAGGCTTTCAGGGACTAGGGAAGACGTGTGGATTATAGAGCTAGAGGCAGATCAGAGATTTGTCCATTGGTGTTGGGCATAGACGAGCCTTAACTAGACTAACATTGACGAAAAGAGTGAAGAAAAAAAATTCTCCCATCGTATCGTTAAACCGGTGTATAATTTAATATTATATCTAGGATTCAAGTTGAATTGACCTTCCCTTTTGTCTCAAGGTGAGGCAAGGTAGCTTGCTCAAATGTTTGTTTTTCAATATCTCGACTACTCAAGAAACTTGACTAGCAGTTACTCTAGCCTGAAGTGGATTCTTGCGAAAGGGCGAAGCCTCACCTTGAAGTAGGAATGTCTTCGTTGCTGGGATGGGTTCCAACTGGAATGAAAAGAGGAGGAACAAAGACTCCAATTTTACTGGAGATTCATCATTGGCTAGGGCTTTTGAATCAAAGCATGGACATCCACAACTAAGATGGAACAATAAATAATCAATTGAAGAGATAGGTTAGTAAACTTTTATTAGGACTTTTATTGATTATTGATTTGACTAGTAACAACAAACTGTGTATGATAGGGCTTCAAGGAGACACAGGAGATGGATGTATGAGTCGTCAATTAGATAGACCAATAAATGATAAAAGGGATGAGATCATTCGACAAATTAGTGATCCATGGCCCTACCTCACAAAGAGATATCCCTAGAATAAGAGGGGATTGGTTGATTGGAAAGTTCGGGTAGGAGTAAGACTATGGGTGAATGCAGATTGAATAGGATCGGGTATAAAAAAATCTAGATCAAACTACCCTAAAATATTGGATCCAATGTTTGTATTTTTTAGCCTTGGATCTGATTTAATCCGCACATTATCGGATTAGATCGAATATTGGATATATCACCAAAACAAAAGATTAACAAAAATTATCACAGAATTATGGGATAAAAATAACAAATATTAACAAAAAAAATAAAGTATAGAAATAGGATTTTGAATGCGAAATAGAGTATAGAAATAGGATTTTGAATGCGAATCACAGCATGGACTATAGAAATAGGATTTTAAAAAAATTATAAAAAAATTAACAAATATTAACAAAAATAACCATATAGAAATAGGATTCTGAAGTAATACAATTAGCTTAAGGGAGAAAAAAAAAGAAAAAGGTTTCTAATTAACTAATTTAGTTATGGAGAGAGCCAAGACGGGAACCTCGATTGTAATTATTAAATCGCAGCATTATAGAAAATGCAGAGAAGGAAAAGTAGAATGCAAAAGGCGAAGCAGAACCCGATTAGATGTAGAACGCGATCAAAGATGTGAACAGGAAACAACGAATCGAGGCGGTGCCGATGAGGAACACAAGAGATAGAAAAGCTGGGAATCGACACAGCACTGGTGAAGAACATACGTGATGGAGAAATCTGAGAAGTCAGCAGAGAGAGGGGGATAAGCTTCGATTCCAGTGACTGAGGAAAAAGAGTGAGGTTCGGTGATTCCGATGATTCCAATGGCGCAAAGGATCGACTATTCCAACAACGCAACGCAAATGATGGACAATGGTTGTATTGGATGACAGTGAGAAGAGAGAATGAGCCGGTGAGAAGTATGCCAATTGAAAAGGGAGAGAAAAATAGGATTTTGACTCTAATTAGGTTACATTCTTAGTTATTTATGTTTTAATTTTTTTTTTTTGAATTTGTCGATCGAATCTGTAGGTATTTAATTGAAATCTACAATTAGATTCTATTAATTTACAAATTGAATTGAATCTCTATCCACAATTTTCGGACTAAATCCAGATAAACACGATATGAAGATTGAATCTGATCCATTGAGATCCGTTTGTTGTCACTCCTTGCCCTATTTGGTTAAGCAGCCTCATTCATCTTCCTATTTTTTTTTCAACACGTACAGTTGGTTAATTATAAAGTTCCTATTTTGGTTGTATTGCAAAAGAAGAGGGAGAAAGAATGGGTACAATTCCACCAGAAGCCTATATTTTCGACCAAAAAAAACTGAAAATAAAACAAAAAATCTGTATTTACTAACCAAATGAACTCAATAAAAATGATAAATATGACATATTATTCATAAATAACACAATAATGCAATATGATAATTTTGACATTCAAATTAATTTTTATCATAATTATTTAAAAAGAAAATATTGAAAATTAATTTTTAGATAATTATCATTTGCTAATTTTAAAATTTAGATTTATCATTTAAGATT
>NC_029787.2:38423549-38426268 GCF_000816755.2 Arachis ipaensis | reverse complement strand
AAGATTAAAAACTTATGATTTAAAATTTAAAATTTAAAATAAATACAATATTTTTTAGAAAATTAGTTGATATTAATTGAAAATTGTTTATTCCTAATATTATTCTTAATTAAAATGTTATATTAATTTATGCCTTAGTTCACATAAAATTTTCAACATGGTCTGGATTCTCGTTATAAATCACGTCTAGTGTGTTGGTTCCGATTAATAAAAGCAGTGGTTGGCTTGGATCATATGCACTCCCCACATGTTATGCCTTCTTCCTATCCCCCACCTACCATTCAAAAAGTTTCGAAATCTTGATAGTTGAAAATATATATATCTCGTATGTTCCATAGCAGATAATGAAAGTTAGGTTATCCTTGTCAACTTCTTACATTCTTTTTTATCTTGTTTGAGGAGTTTAGGCAAATCTAATTTCAGTATAAGAAAAGGGTTTACAGTTAATGACTAAATGTATCAAAGAATGGTACAAATATAATTTCATATGCATGCAAATATAAGGGGAGAACGAAGAGACTGCATGATTAGATTTATGTCTTTATGCTGCGTTTGTTTAGATAAGAACATTTATACATAAAATTATATTTCACAGATAGAATATAAATAAAAATATTTATATTTTAAATATTAAATTAGTATATTTTATATTTTTTTATAAAAATATAAATATAAATAAAATATTAAAATAAATTTTTTTCTGTTTTTATTCTTTAATTTGTATCTTATTATTAGTGTCCTATCTTATTCTATTCAAAAATTCAATGCAACCTTAGTGTCGGCATGCGTTAACTATTAATTGATCTAATTATTTTGATGTATTAAATTTCGTGTATATGTATTATAAATTTATTTTTGATATACTAATAAGATAAAATATTTTATACAATCATCCAATTATATTTATCTTTTTAATAATTATTTATGCAATTAATATAAAAATTAATTTTTTTAGATATAATTAGATAGATGTCTAAAACTACTTTGCAATACAAAATTAAATTCATGTATTGTACGTAAACACCTAAGATATATTGGATGCACGGGATATGTTATCTGATTTAATAATATTAAACAAATATGATCAATAATAATTAAACCAGAAATAATAAAAATAATGTGGAAAGCATGGCGAACTACAGAAAACAGAAAGGACCTTATATCAATCATATAATACTTGTGATGAAAAGAATTGCATTACGGTTGGTTTAAGAATGATGAGAAGTAGGTCGTGAACATAAGTACTAAGATGTCACTCTTTGAGATGAAGTTTCTATATATTGTTATTATAATATAATTATGTAAAACTAATTTAATTCTGAAGGTTAGTTTAAGAGTCAAAAAATGTTTTATATTTACAAATATTATAAAAATTTTATATTTGATACTTTTGACCTAAGTTGTAGAGTTGAATTAAATTTAATTAATTTTGAAAAAAGTTTAAATTCGTAAATGAAGAGGGTAATTATTATGTTATTAAAAAAGGTTGTATATTTTGTTCTCTCTTCACTACTTTTAAATCTTGAGTAGGGTGTTTTTGTTTAGAATTTATTCTTGATTTCACCGTAGACAATTGTCTTACTACATGCACTTGAATACTAATTCCATATTTATTTGCTTATATGCACATGATTAGTTGATAACATTAGTCAATTCATTTGCAAATCACTAGCAATATATAAAATGAATGCATGTAATAAGAAGAAAATATAAACTTAAAAAAAAATCAATTTATAAAGAGATGTGAAAAATTGTGGACGGTGCATTATTGTTTTCTCAAGTTTTATAATAATCCACTATTTAAGATTAAAGGATAAACACGAATTGTTTGTGTCAAGAATAAGCAAAGTATAACTATATATCTGTGTACGTGTAACCTTCCGTAATTGGTCATGGAAATTGATTGATTGATATTGATATTGTAATTAATCTAATCTGGACTGGGTAAAATTTGCCACGTAGCCATTGCATAATATTTGGCAGCTATTGAGTGCTAATAAAAGGACCTATATACTTTTTCTTCGTAGTATGCCCTTTGTTTTAATGTTTCCCTATTCAACGCATACATGAAATGGGAATGCGACAAGGATGGAAAATGACACCATAGTTTATATAAGGCAACCTTTAACGTGGAGTAATCCTACTTGGTTTTCGATTAGTACTAATTAAGTGGAAGAAAGAGGTGCGTAACTTGTAATTAGTAACCATCTCCAATTCCATGAAAAATGCTAATTACTACGGTCGGAATTGACATTATTAGAGGTAGGTATACGTGATAGAGGTGAGCAAAAGTTACAAAATTAAGATCAAGATAGATTAGGTAGTTAAGTGGATTTTTTTATCTTGATAAAGTTACTGTGTATGTATAATTATATGGGAATAGATCTTCTTAATTTTCTCATCTTATATTCTTTAAATGGGATAAAAAAAATATGTAAAAAAAATATTAAATGGTGAGAGATTATATTTTATTAAACAATTGAAAAAAAATGAGATAATCCATTCTAATAACTCTATATATATAAAGGAGAAAAGTACAAAAGAGTAAACAACACCAATAATAATAATAATAATCTCAATACTCATTTACTATTAGTTTCTCACTTTAATATTTTTGATCCATTCTCTAAAAAAATCTTATATGACATTAGAGCCGTATTAAGTTTTAAAATAGTTCCTAAAATTGTGCTCGAACCTCAAAATAATTCCTTAAAATGAT
>NC_029787.2:38405497-38423217 GCF_000816755.2 Arachis ipaensis | reverse complement strand
CCATTTCTAACCCTTTTCCCTCCCCCAACCTTTTCATTCCCCTTCTCCATCTCCAACCCGTCCATTTTCCTTCCCCAAATCCTTTCCTTTCTTTTTCTGCTTTTCCAACCTTAATGTCCTTCTCCTTTCCTTTTCTCCTCTGCTTCTCTAACCTGAGATCCTTCCCCTTTTTCTTCTCCTTTCTAATTTGATGTCCTCTCCCTCCCCAACCATACTCTCATACTCACAGGAGCTCTCCTCAACCTTTACTGTCGCCGTCTTTCGCCTGCCTCCGTCTCAGTGCCGCGCCGCTCATCCCCCACCCCAACCTATAGTCTCTCACACTTAAACACAGTATAGGCAGAGGCACAAAGCCTCAACCTTCTCTGTCATAGTTGCACCGCTCGCCAGCCTTCGTCTTATTGCCGCACCACTCGCCAGCCTCTATCTCTGTTTGGTCTCCTTCTTCTCTTCTCTGGCACGGTTCTCTCTCTCAGCCATGGTATTTTTTTTTAATTTTTTAATTATTCAATCATTGTTCTTTAATGTTCTGGGTGATTGTTGCTGCTGATCTTGTTTTAATATAACAATAATAGTTAATTTTAGTTATTTTCTATTTTGTAATTATCAAGTATAGTCTAATGTAAACTTTAAAATATCATTCAAATTAAAAGTACTACATAAACCAGAATATTATAATCTCATTCAAATACAAATTCAAAAGTCAAAAAACAAAACAACCAATCAAACATAACATAGCAACATCAAAATAATCCAAATTTGTCATCAATCATCAAAATCCTCTATAACTTGCTGCAGATTTGCGTCATTGATATCATCACCTTCATTTCCACTACTTGGACCAGAAAAAGCAAGTGGTGCAGCATAAAATGTACTACTACTACCACCACCACCACCTTGATCTAAATCAGCATCAATCTCATCTAACAAAATATAACACATTATCAATAAATTAAAGATCAAAATATAATGCTTTGTCATTTTGTTAACAATTAAATAAACATTGAAGAACCAACTAGAAATATTATATTGAATCCATCTATACAATGATTCCCATAAGGAATGGGGAATGATAAGGAATCTCATTAAGGAAAGAACTGGAAATGGAAAATACCTTCCTCCTTTCAGATGTCAATTGTGGGAGAGTCAACCTTATAACTTCACCGTCATTATTTGGAGTCATACCAACATCAGAGCTAACTATGGCTTTCTCAATACCCTTCAAGCTGAATGACAATACAAAGAACCAGGAGTTCATTAAGAAATACTCTACACACAACATATACATGTGATTGAAGAATGCCTCAAATGAGATTGTATGCACTAATAAGCACTTCTCGCTCAAAACTAATATAATAAAATCTACAGAGTGTACATGAAGTAACAAAGACACATAGACCATAACAAAAACTCCTTTACTGTTACAATAACATGGATAAGATCAAATTAATGTTTTTGATCTAATTCAACAATAATCAATCATTATCCTTTATCATGGATAAGTGCACAACATACCTTGATTTGTCATATGGCTGTACCAGAAGAGAACTGGCATCAGGGGTGCTAATTTGAGCAATGCTCTTCAAGCTAACTGGACTTCCATAGTATTCCACCTAGAAACATGTTATAAAATTGCTCATCTACAGAAAGAAACTATTGATGAATACATTGATATCTAGTTCATCGTATAAATAATGCATTATGGTATAAGCAATGTGGTGGGTTGGATCAAAAGTACAAGTTGCCAATTTGGTGTGGCAGTTCCTCAATGTAGGTTCCGTAGAATTGTTAGCAATACTAAATAACAATGTGACAAGCAGATGAAGTACAAATAAAAAGTAGTCCACCAATCCAAGTCAAATGTTGGAGAAAAATTGAGAAATAAGATTGATCAATCAGAGTTCACAGTTTCAGAGTTCAATAGTTCATCATGTCACAAAATCAAAGAGCTACTCAATGAACAGAGTTCACAGTATCAGAGTTCATCACAGTATCAGAGACTCAGAGTTCATCATGCAACAGTTATTCAGCCTTTCAATCAAACAATCATAAGTTCATAACCAATTAAAAGTTTAAAACAACAATTACAGTTAAAAAAAAACTTTTAAAGAGAGCAGAGATTGTAGTATCGTTGTGAAAAATCCAACTCAACCGGGGTTAGTCAAGGGGGAAGATGGGGAAGATGAATGTACTTACCTGCTCAATCAATTAAGGAACGAACTAGATCCTTCAAGATAGAGCACAGAGCGGGACAAGGAGCACGACGGTGGGGCTGATGCGGTGGACAGAGGCGGCGTGGGGGGACAGTGGCTGCGCGATGGAGGAACAAGGCGAGACCCGTTGCAGCGACGACGGTGGCTTCAAAGTTCGAACAGCGGCGGAGACGACCGGCAAGCAAGGCGGTGGCTTCGACGGCGGTGGCTGGACGGAGCAGGTGTGGGAGTGAGGGAGGAGCTCGAGTTGGAGAGGAAGGAGGAGGAGGGTCGCGTGAGTGAGAGAGTGGCAGAGTGCTTCGTTTGGATTTTGGGGAGAGGTTCACGTAGTTAGGTTTTCCGTTTCGCACAATCATCGAAACGGCGCCGTTTGGTGAACTTTCTTGAAAACCGGCCGGGTTCCGGTTCGGTCGACCTACCGGTTCGACAGTTCAATAGCGATTTTTGAATTTAGCGGTTATGGCTTCTAACCGAACCGTCTTACTCACCGATTCACGATTCAACCGGTTCGACCGGTCGGTTCGAACCGGTTTTCAGAACCTTGGTAATTATTACTGGTTTTTTTAATTGTTGCTATTTTTGTGCTTCTTGCTGTTTAAGTTGATTGATGCTTGCTATTTAAGTTGATTGATATTTTCTTATTAATGTTGATTTTTTTTGTGATATCTTGTATTGTTAGTTTTTACTTTTTGTGATCTGTTGAAGAAGAAAAAGAAGATTATAGTTGAAGAAGAAGAAGAAAGGGATTGTTGGTTTTTTTTAATATAAAACGACAACGGTTTTCTATGCATCTTTTTTCTTTTGCTTCTTTCTTTTTTTTTTTGGTTCAAAATGACGTCGTTTCAAGGTTCCGATGAACGGAAAATGTCTCAGAGACTATTATGAGTTTCGGAGTGCAATTTCGAGGATAAATTTGAGAATTATTTGTTGGGAATAAGTAGTATGACCACAATCAAATTAATTATGTGTCAAATAATTTGTTATTGTTATTATATTAAAATGTTAATATAATAAAGTTCATGATTAAATTTAGAAATTGATCATTGTGACAGTGATCATAATATTGAGAGATAAATCTTTTATAATTTAATCTAAATTGTTCTTGGTTATAGGATTATTAAAAAAGATATTAATAATCCAAAAGGATCAATATATATATATAGATGGTGCATATAGAGATATGCCTATTGAACTGACTCACTTTGAGAATTCCTAATGGTTTTAATTATCGCATATTTGTCAATAGGATATTCTCAAGATGAACATAGTAATAGAGTTTCCTTTGACCTGCTACTGTCATAGTAGTTAACAATGTATTTATTATACTTTGATTTCGGACACCTAATACCCTGGGGTGCTAGTTGAATGGATATTGGGTATGATTTAAATACTTGTAGAATTAATGATTAGTCAATAAGAAATCCATCAACTCTCGGTAAAGAGTTTGAGCTCTATAATTATAATGACTGAGATGAATAAAATCTTGGTCAAGGAGATTGAATGAATAAAGAAATGAGTTTCTTAAGTCATTCACATTTTATTATAATAATGATAACAAGTTAGAGTTTGACAATTAAACCATATTCTAAGGGTTAACCAAGAGTTAAAAAGATGGAAGGAATTATACTTTGTTCTTCTCATGTTTTTAGTAAAAATATATTACTTCATACTATCAGGTCATTGAGGAGTGTTGCTAGACGCCAACCTTGATTAGTAAATTTAGTATGACTAATTTACTATCTGCTTAGTATTGAACTTATAGGGTCACACACTAACGAGTGTTCTAATCTTTGCTATAAAATTATTTAATTATTATTTTGATTTGATCAAATAAATAATTATATTAATTCAAATAGAATATTATTGTATTCTTTGCTAGAAGGTTCCGGAAGAGTTACAAATTTGTTTCCTAAAGGAATAAAATTCATAATAAATAATGCACTATTATCTACTAAGTCTCTAAATAACTTGTTGAGTTTTAAAGATATTTGCTTAAATAGATATCATATTGAAACCATGAATGAAAAAAATCATGAGTACTTATATATCACAACTCATAAATCAAATAAAAGTGTTATATTAGAAAAGTTATTCTCACTTTTTTCTAGGTTATATTATACTAAAATCAGTGCATTGAATCACATGTCACTGTAAACCATAAGTTTACTAGCCTAAATGAATTCATAATTTGGCATGATTGATTGGGACATCCTAGAACAACCATGATGCAGAGAATTATTGAAAATTCCTATGAACATTCACTAAAGAGTCAAAGAGTTCTTCAATCTAGTAAATTCTGTTGTGCTGCATATTTTCAGGGAAAGTTAATTGTAAGGCCATCACCAGTAAAAATTATATTTGAGTCCCTTGAATTTACAAAAAGAATTCAAGGAGTTATATGTGGACTAATTCATCCACCATATGGATCTTTTAGATACTTTATGGTCCTAATAGATACATCCTCGAGATGGTCACATATGTGCTTATTGTCTTCTCACAACCTGGCATTTGCGAAATTATTTGCTCAAATTATTCGATTAAAAGCACATTTTTAGCAAAACTAATCAAAGCAATTTGCCTTGATAATGCTAGTAAAATCACTTTCCAAGCCTTTGATGCTTATTGTATGGCTAACGGAATAAGTGTTCTACATCCAATAGCTCATGTTCACACACAAAATGGATTAGTAGAATCACTTATTAAACGCCTCAATTAATTGCTACACCCTTACTTATGAGAGCAAATCTCCCTATTTATATTTGGGGTATGTGATTTTATATGTTGCAACACTTATTCGTTTGAGACCAACACGTTACCATCAATTCTTTCCCCTACAATTAGCTTTTGACTAGGGCCAAATATTTTTCGTTTGAGAATATTTAGGTGTGAGATATATGTTAAAATTGTCTCACCTTCTCGTACCAAAATGGGACCCCAAAAAATTAAAAATTTATGTGGGATATAATTCTCCCTCTATAATATAGTATCTTGATATACAATCAAGAGATATGTTTAAAATCCGATTTGTAAATTGTCACTTTGATGAATCAATGTTTCCAGCATTGGGTGAAGAGAATAAGCCACTTGAGAAAGAACTTAATTAGAATACATAATCGTTAATGCATCTAAACACACGATCAGGATAATATGAACTAGAAGTTCAAAAGATATATATTTGCAAAGAATAGTAAATGAATTGCTTGATGCATTTTCTGACACAAAGAGGATAATCAAATTTTACATAGCAATTAAAAATATTCCAATTCAAATAGATGTTCCAGTTGGACAAATTATTACTGAAACAAGTATACGCTAGAAGTGTGGTAGACTAATTGGTTCAAAAACAAAAATTCTCAAAAAAAAAAATTAAGTATTTGATATTATCGAACCAAATGGTATTCCTGTTAGAAAAGATAAAGACATAGAAAGAACACCAACAATTATCCAAGTGTTGATTCTAAATGATGTTCAGATACCTGAAATTTTTAAAAATTGTGAAAATGGTGAGATCTTGATAAATTATCTTTTAAAAAAAATAAAACCAAAATAAAATAATTATCAATTAAATATTTGTATATAATATAACATTACACGTCATACATAAAAATAAGGATTTTGAGGGAAGAATAATAAAAAGATATTGGCAAATAAATAATTAGCCAAAATGGGAAGATTGGCAAAATTTTCTTATTTTGTACAAAGATTCAGCAGCATTAAACAAGAAGTCCACTTTTTTTACACAGAACCTAGTAGCTAGTTGTGAACATCAGCCCAACCCAGCTAACTAGGCCTCGCCGAAGGTCCAGAAAAAAAACGGAGCTAGAAACCCAACAGCACCAACACACTTTTTTCTTTTTTCTTCTATAAGTTTCTGATATACTTTTTCTATCAATCAATAACATAATATCTTTTGACGAAAGAAAAATTTTGAGATGGAAATTTCTCGTGATTTTTAAATGTGTGCCCCAAATCAAAGAAATTGTTGGCGTAATAACGAAGATATAATGTTGCCTAAATCAAACTCAGCCTCACACTAAAAGAGTTTACTATTAGAATAAAAGTTATAATATTAGTTAAGCCGTAAATTTATAATATTAGTTAAGTCCTGTATACATTCATTTTGTAAACATATATAAAAGAAATTGGCTTCCAATTAGATGTTAATATTAACTAGAACCAATTGTTTATGTTCAAATATGATACATTCGTAACAGCATGGACTAACATCCAGGGAATAACTTGACAAAATACGATTATTTTTCTTCAAAGTCAGTTACGAAGCTGAAAATTATATGCTGTTTTAACTGAATTATAAAGTAATAATACAAGAGTTTGAAATGGATACATCATTGTAAAGTAGAACAATAAAAGGAGAAGAATATAAAATAGGAAAGAATTGATGAGCTAAGAGACAAATGGAAAGAGCCAATAAGCAATAGCTCAAATGGCATAGTCTTTCCATACTCAATTAAGAGGTTGCGGGTTCAAGTCTACATATCTTCGGTTAAAAAAAAAAAAGAGATAAATGGAAAGAGAATTAATCCAGGGATAATTAGGAAAAAATTGAAAGATGAATTATAAAGAGAAAATAATATCAAAACTAATTTATTGCCTTTTTTAATTTTATCATTACTATTCTATTTATAGTAAATTCTACTATTAATGAGAATTATCTAGTTAGGTGATTGAACCCAATTTTATTCTTTACATTACTTTTTTTATTAATACCTTTGTCCTCAAAGTTGTATTAAAATGTATGACCTAATTACAATTAATAATAATAAATCCTCAAATATATTTTTTATCTTATTTTTATTTTACTATCTAAAATAAAAATTATCACCGGAATCCCATTGTCTTAAAAATACTAGATCCAGCATGTGTTTATAATAATTTTCATTAGGACCTGGTCCAATAATTATTGATTTGAATTGGGTTTGATACAGGCTTTGAATGTCCAACTTCAGAATAGGAGTTAATATCTCCATCATTCTCATCAATTTCTCATTGTTGAAGAGAAAAGACACTATTTTATTAATGGTAAATGCTATCTTACCTTCTCTAAAATAACATGTAAGTTATCTTTTCTGATGTGTCACATTCTAATTCGATGTTTATTTTAATATATTTGTTATATATTTATTAAAATATGAATTTAAATTTTTTTTATATTAACTAAATTCTAAACTAAAATATTAATGTGACAAATTAAAAATAGAAATACAAATTAGTGTTACCATAAAAATTTTCAATTTGAACACCTATTAGAATATGGCACATTAGATAGAATAATTTACATGTTATTTTAGAGAGAGTAGGTTAACATTTACTTTTATTAATACTTAATAATATATTCTACTACTAATGAAAATTACCTAATTGGACTATTAGATCTACTTTGACTCCTTACAGACAAACTATAAGAGCATACGAGTAAAGAAAAAAAAAAGGTAGTTAAATTTCTTTCTTCGCTCTTATATCCAATATGAATATATGTTGATTTTAATGCTAAAATGTTTTTTACATGTATCTACCATGTCCCCTGAAAGGCCGAGGTATAAACCAACTATAGGAAACTAGAAGAGCTATACCTTTATCATGCTTAAGTATACTAGAATAAATTAGAAAAATGTCAGAAAACACACACTTTTTTGTTTTTATCAGTATTAGTCAATACCTTGTTTCTACATTATTAGAATTATGATCTAAAATTTTAAGTTTTAGTATAAAAATATTTTTGTTGGTCAAATATTGATCAAAAATAAAAATTTTATCGATTATGTAATATTATTTATAAAAATATTATAATTATTGTTGTTATTGAATTTACTAATAAGTTCGGCCAAATTTACTCAATTGGTTGACTCTTGGCTAGCTATATTGTGATTTCTTTTGTATAAATCTCGTGTAATAATAATTGATTTTACTTGTATACATATTAACGCACACTACTAAAAAAAATTATTTGTAGCGATAATTTATTTTATTTTGGAGAGTTGGAGATAGCTGTTGAGGGAAGGACTAGTACTTAATTGAGGCAAGTTAAAGGACTCAGCCACAGTGGGCTCATCTTGAAGTAAAATAAACGACAACTTTGCTCTTGGTATTTATAGAGCAGCTTTTGAAAAATGACAAGTATTAAAAGAGTTTTTGACATTTGTTTTCAATGGACACCTTAAGTCTTTTTGTTAAAAGCCATTTGCTATAGTTTAGTATTGTTAAATGAGTTAGTTTGGTCATTTAGATCCCATTCATTTAAATTTGAGATTATTCTGTTGAAACTTGATTTATTCACATAATTTTTTAACGTAGATTATTTATGATCAGCTAGATAGGTTAAATAGATGACTTTTTTTTATTTTGTTTTTTAAAAATATTTTGGATAAAAAATATTATTTTTAGATAAAAAATTTTAAACAAATAGTTTTTTTTATAGGTTGGATTTTCGAGTCAGATCACAAAAAATATTGGCCAAAAATGCTATTTTTTATGAAAAATAGAAAAATTAAACGAGTCGTCTGATTGGTCCGCAAATTAGCTCATTTAATCCATAAATGGGCTGACTCGATGGGTTTAATTTATTTTAATGGTCCTACTATAGTTAATGGATATGAATTAAGTTGTCTAATTTTAAAATTTTAAAAAATTAATATGTACATTAGTTAAATTGTTTGGTATTTTAAATCACTCAACCAATAATAATTTACTTATCAATCTCAATGTACTTACTAGTTTTGTAACTATTCTTTTAAAAATGTGGATTTATACTTAGAGATTATTAAATTTGGGCTAACTTAAGTATTTTACAAGAGTACGAGTCTTTTAAAAATAGTGTTTATACTTTATAATTAATCTTCTTATAGTGAAAATTTTATTATACTTTATGGTGGAGACTGAATTTATATCACATTGCACTTCTGATTGAATCAGAATATATCGTGGTGTTACTTATTCAGTTATTCTCTCTTTCTCTTCTCTAAATTATTAATTTCTTTTCTATTATGCGAAACAAGACAAAAGTCAAATAATCTTCCAATTTTAATATACTACAAATCAAAATTAAAAACTACCAAAAATAAATTTCTTAATTCAACCTCTTTTTCAACTCGCTTAAAAACTTTCACTTTTTTTTTTATAAACAATTTTATTTTCTTTTCTAAAACTCACTTGCAAACCTTCACTTTTGTTTCTAATTCTCTCTGTGAACATTTCGATGTTGCTTTACCTTATCTTTCTTTGGAAACTCTCCTTTACTGGTGTAATGGTAGTGAGACTACAACCATAATCTTTTACCAATTGTAATAAAATATCATATCTTTGATAATTAAAGTAAAAAGAATTGAGGCAACATTACCTCATTTTATTGTTATCATCGCAAAGCAAAAAATATATATATACACACACTAGCGGATCTTAGACTATCTTTAATTTATTATTTTTTAAAATTATTAATTTTTATTTTCATCATATCTTCTTTGTATATTAAATTATCATTTTTCATAGTTATTATTATATTGCATTGTTCTTTTCTCCTTTTTTATTTTCTTCTTCTAATTCCACCTTCTCTTTACTATACTTCAATTAATTACCACCATTATAATTATTTTTTTTTTACAAGTTTTTAGTAAGCCGTCTTTTATTGTTTTAAGAACAAATTTAAAACATAATGCATTCAATTTTTTTTTTTTCAAATTATCAATATTTAATGTCAAAGATCTTAAAAAATAATACCAAAATATATCTTCTTAAAAGAATATTATTATATGAATACTATTATTTAAGTTACATTGATAAAATTGTGAAAGAATAAGAAAAGAAAAGATGAAAAAATTTTATTGATTGTTGATTGATTGAATTGAATTGTAAACTATAAGAGTAAAACTAAATATATATAGAGTGTTGGGAATGAGTAGTATGACCACAATCCAATCAATCACGTGTCAAATAATTTGTTATTATTATTATATTAAAATGTTAATATAATAAGGTCGTTGATTAAATTTAGAAATTTATCATTGTGATAGTGATCATAATATTGAGAGATAAATCTTTTATAATTTAATCTAAATTGTTCTTTGTCATAAGATTATTAAAAAGGACATTAATAATCCGAAAAGATCAATATATATATAATGGTCTTCATTGGATGAAGATTAATAGATCTCATTTATTAAATTATATATATAGATGGTGCATATAGAGATATGACCATTGAACTGACTCACTTTGAGAATTCCTAATGGTTATAATTACCGTATATTTGTCAATAGGATATTCTCAAGATGAACATAGTAATAGAGTTTCCTTTGCCCTGCGATTGTCATAGTAATTAACAATGTATTTATTATACTTTGATTCCGGACATCTAATACCTTAGGGTGCTAGTTGAATGGATATTGGGTATGATTTAAATACTTGTAGAATTAATGATTAATCAATAAGGAATCCGTCAACTCTCGGTAAAGAGTTTGAGCTCTATGATTATAATGACTGAGATGAATAAAACCTTGGTTAAGGGGATTGAATATGAATGAAGAAATGAGTTTCTCAGGTCATTCACAGTTCATTATAATAATGGTAACAAGTTAGAGTTTGACAATTAAACCATACTCTAAGGGTTAACCAAGAGTTGGAAAGATGAAAGGAATTATACTTTGTTCTTCTAAAGTTCTTAGTAAAAATATATTACTTCATACTATCGGGTCGTTGAGGAGTGTTGCTAGACGCCAATCGATTTAAATTTGAATTGAGAATCAAATTTAAAATCAGTAACAAATCTCATACTATATATATGTATGCCAATAATAGAGAAACATGGTGAAAAAAGAGAGAATAACAAGAGTTTTATTTCTTTACCTCTACACACATAAATGTATGTGAGCCTAATTCTTAGAGAAAAATTTTATGGCGTGCAAAAGTTGCAAAGAGGTTCTCAATTTAGATAAGATATCCATTGGTCAAAGAGTTAACAGCAAAGGTTGGTTTCGGTGTGGATATGCATAGCGCCTTCGTACGATCGAAGGAGAAAGTGATTTTACTAAAGCGTCTAAAGGTATTTAGATCTGATCTATATATTATATTTATATTATTGGAATAAAGTTTAAGCACAAAATAGATCTTTAAGGATTACTTTCTTTTTCTTCCGCTGCGTGTTATGAACACATGGTAATCCTTTAGTGGTATCAGAGCTTTGGTTTTTTTTGTGTTTAAATTTTTATTCCTATTTTCTTAAAGTTTGTGAATTAATAGGATTAATTCAAATTATTTTTAAGCATGTGATGCAGTTATTTCCATTGAGATGGTTTTAAAAAAATTAATAGTTAATTTATTTTAATTATTTAATTGTGATTAAATTATCATTCTTTTAATATAAAAGTTATATTTATAATCAAATATTTTGTTTGATTTTATTTATTTATTAAATTTTATTGTGATTTTGATCACAATAAAAGGAATAAGATGCAAAATATCTTTTGTTTGTTTTTTATATATATAAGTGTATATATAAAGGTCAAATTTGATTTAATAATTTTTTAAGACTAAACGTTAGTACATGAAAAATCAAATTTTGATTTGATTGATGTGTTTTGAATACTATAATTTTAGAAATTATTTTTTTCTAATATTCTTTATTATAAAGAGCGGCCTGACAACCAAGAGTTTTATTTCAAGATAATAATCAGTGTATACATTTGATGTATTAAGGATTAAATTTTATATTTTTACATAGACAACCTGTGAGTATAAAATTTAATCTAAGAATACTGATAGAAATTCTCTAACAATAGAGATAAGTCCTAAAAGTTAGGATATTGTCAAAAATAAATTTATCTCTTGTTTACAAGGAACTACTAACAACCAGGAGACTTGTAATCACGGATAGAATTTATTGATGTATATGATGATGCATAAGGAGAATTAATTTTATATTTGAACCTAGACAATTTAGGGGTATAAAATATAATTCAGTTAAATAATTGTCTGACAACCAGATAATTATTTGAGATTATAATTGTATCCGATGCAATTTAATCATGTTTATTTGGAATAGATATGAGTAACAACTTGATAACCAAGGTACTCATTCATGATTCTAAATCATTTTAACAGAAATATAGATTTCTTAATTTACTTTTATATTTTAAAATTTTAAATATGTCCATTTTTTGTGTGACATACTTAAAAGTAATATATTGGCTAACATCTGAGAATTGTTTTCATGTATGAAAGGGTTATCATGGAGATGATAATTTTATTAAAATAATATTCTCCAAAAAAATTAGTTTTGGAATGGTCAAAACTTTGGAAGTATCTGTAATATTATTTTACATGGGTTGTTTTGACAACCATAAGTTCTAATTTCAAAGGCATATTCCCACTATTTATTACTGAACATTTTGAGAAGATGTGGTGCCCAAATTAAGATAGTATGACTATCCAAAGTTTTGTTTAAACTAGTGGGAGTATTGGACCATGTATTTTGAATTAAACAATTTTAGAAGTTGGAATGCCATTAGGCAAATGGCTTTAGGGAGATTTGTTCTTGCAAGTATTTTTAGAGATTTATTTTGTTACCAACAATTTATAATTGGCCCTAATATGATTAAGGTTTATGATGTTTTGGAAAAACTCAATATGAATATTGAGGATGTGAATCAAAATTGCTTTTAATGGATAGTTTGACCAATAATAAAAATATTGAGTATTTTTATTATAAGAGTTTAAAGTAAAAATTTCTAACATCTAATTAATATTCTATTGAATAAAAAATGAGATTCTCTCAACGCACAAATACTAGTACTCTATGTACTCCATCATGTTTAAAGAAATATGGAATCTGATTTAGCTGAGGATCACTGTTTGTTAAATATTTGGACTACATTTTAGAAATGTTGCTAAATTAACAAATTTCTCACTAAATCAATTTTTTTATTCATATAAGATATGGAAAAGGCATAAGCTGAAACTCAAGAACATTAGAGTTTGAAGATGTCTTATATGTGTTAAGAGATTGTACAACAATGGATTTATATTAGATCCAATAAATGAGATTTATTGGTTACCCTGAAGAAATAATGAGATTATTTTTATCACTCTTCTTATGATAAAGTGTCTGTGAGATAAGAGGTTAAACTCCTTTTTAGAAAAAGGATTCCATCTTAAAGAAAGAGTGGGAGTACAATTACTTTTATTAAAATTGTATACCACTCAATAGAGGATATACTTTATCGTCAAAGGATAAAATGTTTTTGATCGTCAAACTAACTTTTTGAAAAAGTAGCCTATTTGTATAAATAATACAATTCTATAAAGATAGATCTAATGGTTATTTAGATTTTTTATAATCATGTTCAATAAGGATTGTCCTTAAAATAAAATTATGCACTATTATAGTGGAAGATTTTATGTTTTGAGAAAATGTGATATTTATTATGCACTAAGTGTATTTTACAAAAGGTCAAGCAAACATGCATGCTCAAGAGTAAAGATGTTTAAGGTCAAAAGAGTTTTGATAAATACAAATGTGCATTGTAAAATTATACACACGATTGATTGGCTCAAGTGCAAGTGGGAGATTATTGTGATAATAGTATGCTCAAGATCCAATCTATCATGATTGGCTCTCGTGCAAGTGGGAGATTGTTGGGAACGAGTAGTATGACCACAATCCAATCAATCACGTGTCAAATAATTTGTTATTATTATTATATTAAAATATTAATATAATAAGGTCGTTGATTAAATTTAGAGATTTATCATTGTGATAGTGATCATAATATTGAGAGATAAATCTTTTATAATTTAATCTAAATTGTTCTTTGTCATAAGATTATTAAAAAGGACATTAATAATCCGAAAAGATCAATATATATATAATGGTCTTCATTGGATGAAAATTAATAGATCTCATTTATTAAATTATATATATAGATGGTGCATATAGAGATATGACCATTGAACTGACTCACTTTGAGAATTTCTAATGGTTATAATTACCGTATATTTGTCAATAGGATATTCTCAAGATGAACATAGTAATAGAGTTTCCTTTGCCCTGCGCCTGTCATAGTAATTAACAATGTATTTATTATACTTTGATTCCGGACACCTAATACCCTAGGGTGCTAGTTGAATGGATATTGGGTATGATTTAAATACTTGTAGAATTAATGATTAATCAATAAGGAATCCGTCAACTCTCGGTAAAGAGTTTGAGCTCTATGATTATAATGACTGAGATGAATAAAATCTTGGTCAAGGGGATTGAATATGAATGAAGAAATGAGTTTCTTAGGTCATTCACAGTTCATTATAATAATGGTAACAAGTTAGAGTTTGACAATTAAACCATACTCTAAGGGTTAACTAAGAGTTAGAAAGATGGAAGGAATTATACTTTGTTCTTCTGAGATTCTTAGTAAAAATAGATTACTTCATACTATCGGGTCGTTGAGGAGTGTTGCTAGACGCCAACCTTGATTAGTAAATTTAGTATGACTAATTTACTACCCGCTTAGTATTGAACCTATGGGTCACACATTAACGAGTGTTCTAATCTTTGCTATAGAATTATTTAATTATTATTTTGATTTGATCAAATAAATAATTATATTAATTCAAATGGAATATTATTATATTCTTTGCTAGCACCAAGAATATAATAATAGTATGATAATTGAGAATATTAAATGAGATTTGAGAATAATTAGTTATTCTATTTCTGAATTTGAATTATAAATTTGGATGAGATCCAAATCGATTATGTTTTAAATTGTTATGATATGATTCATAAAATTTAAAAGATTCAGATTTGGAATTTAAAGATATTATTTAAATTTGAATTGAGAATCAAATTTAAAATCAGTAACAAATCTCATACTATATATATGTATGCCAATAATAGAGGAACATGGTGAAAAAAGAGAGAATAACAAGAGTTTTATTTCTTTACCTCTATACACATAAATGTATGTGAGCCTAATTCTTAGAGAAAAATTTTATGGCGTGCAAAAGTTGCAAAGAGGTTCTCAATTTAGATAAGATATCCATTGGTCAAAGAGTTAACAGCAAAGGTTGGTCTCGGTGTGGATACGCATAGCGCTTTCGTACGATCGAAGGAGAAAGTGATTTTACTAAAGCGTCTAAAGGTATTTAGATCTGATCTATATATTATATTTATATTATTGGAATAAAGTTTAAGCACAAAATAGATCTTTAAGGATTACTTTCTTTTTCTTCCGCTGCGTGTTATGAACACATGGTAATCCTTCATAGAGCATTGTCCTATGAAAGATAATAGCAAATAAAGATAAGATAAGAACAACTAAAGATAAGATAAAGAAAAGATAAGATAAGATAATAAAGACCAAAATTGTAATTAAATTTATGTATTCTACTAGACTGAATTTGTAAGTTACGAGACATCTTTATTGTTATCATGGGTTAAGGTGGAAGAATAGTTTAATATATTATAGTTGTACTTAATCATGCATAATAAATAGTTCAAAACTATGACAGAAATATTAATTTATTTAATAAAGATAAATTTTCTTTTCTTTGAAAATTTATCTATATTGTATAATTGAAAAAAATAATTAAAAAAAAGAAAGAAATATAAATTAAACAACAAAATAATAAATGAATAATAATGTTGGTACTTTTGTTCTAAAAAAACAATGATTCTCTAATTTAATATATATTTTTTCACCGAAGATATGGAGACTCGAATTCACAACCTCTTAATTAAGTATGGGAGACTATAACATTTGAACTATTGTTCAGTAGGACATTTCACGAGTTAAACCCCAAAGTAGTCCCTGAGATTCAAAAAATACACCGATTTAGTCCCTGACTTCCCAATTGCACCATTTATGTCCCTGAGATTGGAAAAAAAAAATGCACCTAGTGAGTCCCTTCCCCTTCCCCTGAGATTCTTAATTCATAATGAACGCCGAAATCACAGAATGATCCAAACTTCTGTGATCACTTGATATGGATGTGGCTAGGCAAGTGTGAGGGCCATTGTACCGTTTGACCTCCCAAAGGCCCTTGCGCTTCCGGAGACTTAGCCGAATCAACCATGTGCAACCATTCCCGAACTCGGAACACTTACCCACATACCGGCGGTGATCGGACTCCACCACCTTGTACTGTACCCCTCGCCGGATGCTGTAAGTCTTCACACTTAACAGGGCCTCATCTTTATCCTGGAATTGCTGACCAACTTGGAACTCTGTGATACCAGCATTCCCTTCCGCATCTCTAGCTCCGAATCCAACAGGGTGCCCTAGCGCACCCTCATGCATCATGGCGTCCAGGTCCAGCGAAGAAAAATATGGTGGATACTGCTGTGTGCCAGAGCTAGAACCACCGCCAGCCAATGCAGGCCCAGCCGCTACAAGCTCGTCCCCGCTATCTTCCTCAATCGTTTCGGGCTCAACGTCGTCCTCATCAGGATCACCCAATTCTCCGTCTCCGACGCCAACCGGTGGAACGCCGTGTAAAGCGTTTGGCAGAACATCAAAGGATCCTACCTCGTCGCGGACGCCGTCATTCAAATCAACAGCAAAGGACGGAGAGGCGACAAGTTGGGCCGCTGGCTCGTAAACTGGGACGGAGGAAGAAGCCACAGCAGCCATCGAACTGGAGCCAAATTTTTAGAGGACCAATTTAACTTATATTTTATTTAAAACTAATATGATTAATTTAATTTTTTTAAATCAATTTAAAAAATAGATTTCTTTCAAATATGAATTTGAATATTAATTTTTATTTAATTAATTTTATGCATTCAGAACCATTTTGATTAGAGCTTTGTTGCGTACGTTTACCAAAACGCATAAAAAATACCCAATACCCGCATGCTCTTATTCGGCTTCACATAAATTGATGGCTATGGAGACTATTCTAAATCCAGCTTGGACATAAGCTTCACATAGCTTGTCCTTGTTATGCTTACCTTTCTAACAGGTTGCACGTCCTTCGTACTCCTATCTGGTCTGTGTCTGTTGAGATCACGTCCTATCAATCTGCACCTTTTAAATTTTTTATTTTATATCTAAACGGTATATAAAAATAGAATATCAGGTTCCGGTATCGCACAATACTATACCAGAACCGCTTCCTATATTATTATGAGATTAGTACCTAAGTAAAAAATATGCTCCTAAGAATTATGAATAGAAAGTTAAAAAAAAATATTTAGAGTTCAACAAATAATACAACATCGTTGAATCTTTAGGTTAAAGTGTGAAAAAAGAAGGATCAGGGGCATAGGTGTCCGAAACAAAAAAAAAAGTTAGAATTTAATTGTTAAAATTGTTTTGGTGTGACATTGAAGCGCTTAACAAGATCAAAAAAGAAAAGTATAGAAATAAAATAGTAATATTGGTCTAAGAATTTTTTTTTAAATAATTTTTTTAGAGCTTCACTCAAATGAAACATTTATTATATTTACAAGAGAAAAAGTTTTATAGTTATAAACAATATTAATTTATATTAGCAATA
>NC_029787.2:38404772-38405205 GCF_000816755.2 Arachis ipaensis | reverse complement strand
ATTGTTGTAAGTGCCAATTGATAATTTTTGACCCAATAATCTATTTCGACAAAAAAAAGTCCACAAATTAAATTAGACGTTAAATAATGAAATTATACTTAATTAGTTTAGAGAATAAATTCTGACACATCTGTAGCAGCTAGAAAATCAGAAACTTATTATATATATCCCACTTTTAGAAAACAGGTGTCAAACTCAAATTTTAGACACATAAGTTCTTCACACGCAGAAAAAATTTGTTTTTCTCACTGTAGCATTGGCCTTGTGATAAAATATCCAATTGACAGTCCCAAAAATTTTATTTTTCTACTCATGTCTTAAAAAAAATAGCATCAAGAGTTCATTTTATCATTAGGTTGTGGTACTTCATCTAGTCTATCAATCAAAATGCAAAAAAAAAAAAATTATGTTCTTAAATTATTACATTTCAACC
>NC_029787.2:38399371-38404096 GCF_000816755.2 Arachis ipaensis | reverse complement strand
CTTTAAGGCAAGTGACAAATATAAATAAAGAGAAAGACAAACATCAAAATTTTGAAGATATAATAAAATAACTATTTTCTTAAAGATAATAAAAAAAATAAATTTAGCACTAAAACTTATATTTTAACATCATATATTGTAATGTTTACCTCTTATTCTAATGTTTAGATTACCAAGGAGAGTTGATTTTTAAGAATTTTTTTATTTTATCAATTTTAGGATTATAATTCCTCTAACTCTTTTTAGGATTCTAAAATTTTATATTTAGTCATTCAGTTCCACCCCAATATATGCATTATTTTTACTCTAGATTTTAATTTTAGCACATGCATTTTACTTTACCATAATATCTCCTTAGGTTTTAATATGCTATTTTAATTATCTTATCACCAAATATGAATAAATATAAAAAAAATAAACACTTTATATTAATAATTTTCAATCTGATTACAAATTCAATTTTCTGTGAGATTTTTTTTAATGAAAGAGTTCAACACAATAAATGAAGTAAAGAGAGCAAACAAATAGAAAAACCACTAGATTAAGGCACAAACCATACAACACAACTACATGATATCTATTGTCATCTTCGGCATTGCCATCAACAACAGAAGGGATTCACACATAACCACTCCTTAAAGTTCTTGAAGGTCAGGTGAATTATATCGTCAACCCCTTTTTCATTATTCTGAAAAATCCTCCTATTCCTTTCAAGCCAGATATTCCAGATAATAGCAGAAAGATACCATCCACCTTTTGCGTTCCCTGCTTCCTAGTTGATAACTCAGTCCAACTCTGAAAATGCTCCTTTAGCGTCCCTAGGCATGACCATTGCCTTTCAACAAAAGATAGCCATGCACATCAAACCTGCCAAGAAAATTCACAAGCAAGAAACAAGTAGTGACTAAATTCAACACCTTTATTACACAACACACAGGCCACATCCTCTTGGTTAACTACTCCTAAACGACTCAGCCTCTCCTTTGTATTGACCCTTCCAGTCAAGACAAACCAGATAAACAATTCAACTCTTGGTGGCACTAGACCTTTTCAAATTGTCCTAGTAAAGCTGAAACTCGCTATATCCTCCGGGAGCAATTCCACCTGCAATTCCTGCACAAAGAAATTAGTAGAAAATACACCCTGTTTATCAAATTTTCACACCACTATATCCTCTCTGTCATATACAAGATTCACCAGCCTTAATGTTTCATGAAATTGGTGCACTAGGTCCAACTCCCATTGGAATAGCTCTCGCCTCCATTGGAAATTCCACCTGCACTCTAACCCGTCCCAGAACCCACAATCCTCTATGACGGATCCTCTTTGGTTTGAAACTGAGAAGAGTCTCAGAAAAATATCTTTCAGGGACCCACCACGCAGCCAGACATCCTCTCAGAACCAAGTTCCTCTCCCATCACCAATCTCCATGGACAACCCATTAATCATCTTCTGTCTTACTCGTTGATCCTTGAACTGTATTTGGCAAATATCCTTCCATGCCCCCCGAGTGGGTAGTATTTGGGATGACAGCATCATACTGGGATTCAGATTGTTGCAAGAGCACACCACCTTCTTCCAGAAGGGACAGTCCTCCTTCGAAAATCACCACCACCACTTAAATAGAAGGGCTATGGTACGCACTATGGCATCCCCGACACCTAACCCATCTAGCTTCTTGGGAGCCTGTACCACCTCCCACCTGATCATGGCCATACCAAGCCTACCATCCTCCTTACTCCATAGAAACCTTCTCTGTAGGTAAATCAGTTTTTCTGTAACAGCCTTTAGCATTTTATACAAACTCAAATAATAGACAGACATGCTGTTCAAAACAGATTTAATAAGCACCAGCTTACCGGCCTTATTGAGTACCTTAGCTTTCCAAATGCTCAGCTTCTCCTCCACTTTTTCTATGATGGGCTTCCAAGTCTTCACCAACCTCGGATTCGCTCCTAGTTGGATCCCCAAGTATTTTACCGGAAGAGATGCTTCCTTACAGCCCAGTACACTGCACATACGCTGTACCCACTGAACATCACAGTTAATAGGAATCCAGCTAGACTTATCAAAATTAATACTCAGCCCCGACATAAGCTCAAAGCAGCGAAAGATCCTCTTGTAATTCTTTATGGTCTCTTCTTCCGGGGGGCAGAACAGAACAGTATCATCCGCAAATTGAAGATGTGAAAACTCAACATGGTTTCTACCCACCAGTAATGGCGATAATCTCCCATTTCTCACCGCCTCTCCAAACATCCTATGTAGAACGTCAACCACAAGTACAAAGAGAAATGGAGACAGCGGATCCCCCTGTCGCAATCCTCTTTCCATCTTAAAAGGCTTAGATGGCGATTCGTTTATCAGCACTGACATGGAACTCGTACCTACACACTCCATAACCCAACTCCTCCATCTATGTCTAAATCCCATCTTCTGCAACACAAGGTCTACGAAACTCCGCTTGACTCTATCATATGCTTTCTGGAAATCTAACTTTATTATTGCCACCTCATTCTTCCTCTCTTTTATCCATTGAACAGTTTCGCAAGCGAAAAGAGCCCCATCGTGAATCTTTCTGACCCTTGACAAAGGCGCTCTATGTCTCACCTACCAGTCGTGGCATGATTGCTCGCATCCTCCTAACCAGTATCGTTCTACCCCTCTCTGTGTACATAGAGAGGGGTAGAACGTTAGGTCAGGTCAAGGATCCTAGTGTTTGAAACCAAGATGAGTATCGACGCTTGGAGAGTCTCTACCATGTATTGCCTCACAGCATCCACATTATCTCCAATGCCTTGCAGATAAGGATGAGGTTAGATTTGTTGAAATATCACACTAAAGTGACAACAAAATTAAAAAACAATAACGTTCTACATTTAAGTAAAATATTTAACTAAGTTGTTATAACAATTTTTTAAATCACATGCCTTTTTCTTTTTTTTTTCTTTTCTTTTTTCTTTTATGTTTTCTTCTTCTTCTTTTAAATTTGCGCACGCAAGTTATTCTTCTTCCCTTTTTCTTCTTTTTCTTCTAAATTTGCGCCCTCCAATGTTGTGTCTTTATCTTTTTATTTTTCTTTTTTGTTATCGTCATCACCAATAACACCAACATTTTGCAAACATCTTTATTAGTTATGATTTTCTTTGCTACCATCATTAAATAATTTTGATTCATTTCTTAATTTATTTCAGTTCATTTGTGTGTTAATTGAGGTTCACTTGATATGCTGATAAGTATTGACTAAATTTTTTATTCCTTAAATCATTTCAGTTTAATTTCTTAGTTTAGTTGAGGTTCATTTGGATCCAGAAATGAATTCGATGTGTTTTTGTTAATGATTGAATCTTTTTTACTGTTTGTTTAAATTTGAACTAATTTCAGTTCATTTGTGTGCTAATTGAGGTTTATCTGATGTTGCTGATAAGTATTGACCAAATTTTTTATTTCTTAAATAATTTCGGTTCATTTAGTTTAATTGAGGTTCATTTGGATCCAAAAATGAATTTGATGTGTTTTTGTTGATGATTGAATTTTTTTGACTGCTTGTTTAAATCTGAGCTAATTGAATGGAATAGAGTGGGATCTAATACAATTGAAAAAAGTGATAATGAATAATTTCATTCTTCTTTGCTAAAAAATTTGGTCAATACTTATAAGCAGCATAAGTGAACCTCAATTAACATAAACACATCAATTCATTTTTGGATCCAAATGAACCTCAAATAAACTAAGAAATGAACTGAAATTACTTAAGGAATAAAAAATTTAGTTAATACTTATCAGCAGCATTAGGTGAATCTTAATTAATACACAAATAAATCAAAACTAATTAACAAATAAACCGAAATAAACTAAAAAATAAACTAAAATTATTTAATAATGACGTCAGAAAAAATCAGAATCAATAAAGATGTTAGTAAATGTAAGATATGTTTTGCAAAACACGTGTGTGTACACAGTAGTGTAGTTTTTGTTAAGTTGGACTAATTTAGTTAGATTTAGTTGCCCAAAATATTTAGATGTATAATTGGACTGATTCAAAAAAACTAGATGACTTGCATTCATTTTCAAAAGCCTAATAATCCTTTTTTTTTTCTTTTTTTTTTACACTTACAAATAAAATCATCGCACTATAGCCGTAATGATTTCATGCTTATTGTGATACTATTCTCTTTTTAGGTTTTCTTAATTCCCATTCTTTTTAAAAGCATTTAATTAATTTGCATTCTCAACAGTGATGTTTGGGTACAAAGCACCATCATCGTTGTGAACTTTTATTTCCAACTGAAGACACCATTAATAGCCCTTTTAGAGCACTAATTCAATCAGAAAGCAAGGAGGGCCCTAAAACAAATGAAGGGTACCCCTAATATATTATAAAAGGACACTAAAATGGAGTTTGTAATGATGAAAAACCTTAATCAGATATACATCCTTTTGAGAAACTCAATCCATTCACCTGTTTTGCCATTTCAAAATCGGGGATGTTGACATTAACTTTTTTTTTTGGTTCACACTTGATGTTAATGAAACTATTCATGCAATTTTTATCTAATAGCATAATTTTTATTGTGGAATATATATCATAATATAGTGAAAATAAATTGAAGGATCCACTCCTAGAAAGAAAGCTAAGGATTTTTTATTTTTATAAATTAAATAAATGTAATAATTATCGAAATAAATAATTTAAAAAAATTTATCGAAATAAATACTCTTCTT
>NC_029787.2:38393150-38399331 GCF_000816755.2 Arachis ipaensis | reverse complement strand
AAATAATACAAAATATTAATAATATCAATAATCAAAACTTTTAGTATGCAATTAGTACATAAAAAGGTAGGGGTGAACACGGGTAGCGGGTACCCGATTACCAGTCCGAACCCGAACCGAACCAATTAAATTGGTTCTGAAACCAACGGATAATCGGGTCCAACCTGAACCAAATCGATGACCTTTGTTAGTGATCAGTTCGGGTATCAGTTTTAGAGGTGCGGAACCCGAACCAACCCGTGAACCCGATCATATATTAATTAAATAAAAAATAAAAATATATGGCTTTTAGTGAGTTTTACAACTCGTAACCCTAACACTTTGAAAATTAGATAAATATTTCTATTGCCCTTTTGTATTTAGCTTCTAATGTTTGGATTTTAATATGTTTTGATTTTAGCTTCTTTGAATGATTATTCACTAGACTTTTATATTTAGCTTCTAATATTTCTATTGCACTTTTATATTTTTATTAGACAAAGATTATTCAATATTAATATGTTTGGATTTTAATGAGTTTAGTTTTTAATGTATTTAGTGTTTAACATGTTTGGATTATTTCTATTGATGTCACACGTTTATTGTACTTGTTGAATTTTTAAAATAAAAAATTATTTTTTTATTATGAATTTTAAAGTCATTGGATACCCAATTACCCGAACCGAACCAATCCGTTCTTAATTGGTTTGGTTTGGTTCGGGTATATACACAAAAAAAAGTAAATCCGAACCAAACCGACCCTTGCTCAAAAGGTTAGTAGATGAGATTAAAATGGATATGTTTGATCAATTAGTACTCAAAAAGAGTACATAAAAATTTAAAATTATATTATGATCGAATTGGATTGATTTAAATTAGTACATAAAAAGAGTATATATATCCTGGTTCAGCCACTAGGTGTAATGTGGCCTACATCCAGTCTCCATCACAACAATGATGAAATTTCACTATGTTATTACAACATTACAAACACCAATTTCTCTCTAGAAACTACCCATTCCTATCTGGGACAAATCCAGATTCTACACCCAATCTGAATTTGACTAGGACTCAAAATCTAGCTTTCAACTGTCAAATGCTAACCCAACTTGCAAGGAAATTCCCACAGAATTATGACACACAACAGAAAGATGTACAAAGAAAACTCTGAGACATCTATGGCCTTTTTTCTAATATTGATCACTGCTTTTTTTTCCTCTTATTGGCTTTTTCTTACAAACCTCACCATGTTTGTCTTTTACCATGAGACTCAGACAGACAATACTAAGAAAAAAAAACAAACAGAACATCTTTGAAGGAGAAGAACTCAGAGAGCTTGGGTAGCTATCAGAACTCTGTGCTTTTCACTTTCTCTCGTTGATCTCAACCCTTGACCGTTCACCCTTAATATAGAAGGGAAAGCTTTCAAGGTTGAAATCGGTTCAACCAAGCAACTTCTTCTTCAACCAAAAATAACTTCGGTTCGGACAAAGAGACGAGAGAGGGAAAACTAAACACCACCATGCATGTACCTCTCTCAACCCTTTTCATCAAGCTTTTTCAATCTGAGCCTTTGATCTTGGCTTTGGCCCCAAGAATGGATTCGGACCCTTGATGAATCTTTGACCCAGAGCCGCTTCTTTCCTTCCATTTTTGCTTCTTCCTATGCGTAGCTCCAAGGGCTATCTTCTTTCTTTGATGAACAAAAATGGAAATAAACTTTTGCAACTGAGATCTTATTCTCTGACAGAGGCGGATCCTTTATTTTCTTGGTATGGAAGATCTTGAAACTCTTCTTCAAAATCTTGCCTTCAATGACAAAGATCTTGCCATGCCTTACTTTAGATCTTCCTTCCTCATAGCCTTTCTTCCATAGATTTTTCTTGTAACTTCTTTTTCTTCTGATGACTTCTATCTTCTTCTCTGTTTGATTGATATGACCAAAAGACAAGAGAGAGGAGAGAGAAGAGACAAAGTTTTTAATGCAATATTAAACCCAATTTAGTTTTGAGTTTCGGTTACCTATGCATACATTTAACTAAATTGAAATTTGAGTTCTAGTAACCAATGCATAGAGTAACGTATAGATCTTTTAATATGATTAAACCTATTTGAATTTTCAACTTCAAGTTACCAAGGTGACCAAAGCATGCTAGAAACTCTTGGGCCATTTCCTTCATACTTTTGTTTTATCAAAATGGGCTTGTAATTTGGACTTATCTCAATTTCAAGTTTCAGTCACTTTATGTTTGAGTTAATTTTGCACAAAACTAAAATAATTCATTGATCAAAGTGGGCTATTCTAACTTTTGGCCCAATCCAAAATCTATACAGTAACAAACATATCAACCAACCAATTTAAAGCAAATAATAATTTTCTAATCAATATTTAATAATATTTGATCATCAAATTTGATACAAATTTTTCAAACTCAACACAATGCTTACCAGATTTAGAGTAGCCCAACTAATTAGAGCAGAGAGAATTGTGAAGTTCCACAACCTATTGACTAATAAAAGGAACTCAAGTGTTTGGCTATAAAAGTTATATGAACTAATTATACTTACTTTTCTAAGTTTTGGTTTAAACAAAATCAGTATCATGTTATATTTACATTTTTGTTTAGTGTTATATTTTACAAATAAAAGTTAAATTGAATTTCACAAGAAACAAAATGATATATAAGATCAGAATTTACTTTGTAAACTGAACCTGATCCTCCTTTTCCTAGTTTCTTGGAATCATTGAAGTAATTTGTTGTTTGTTCAAAAATTTTATATGACATATTTAGTAATAGTCACCTGTCAAAACAGAATATTAAATTAAATATGTATACTTTGAATGAGAGACATGAACATTGTCATGTTTGTTTCAAACAACTATTATGCTATATACTAAAATTTTTCTACCAACCTTAATCAGTAAAAAATGGTACATCCTGAAGACATACAAAAGATAACTATTTTGAATCAATAAAATACTAAATCCTTATAGATATATCTCAAAAAATCTGCATCAATAAAAGCGAATAACCTCTAATGGAAACAATTGAACTAATAATCACCTAAACTATGAACCCTAACATCTTTTTTACTTCAAGAAAAATCAAAATTTTCAATAGAAAATAACAATTTTTCATTTATGTCTCTTCACCTTTATAATATATCAAATCAACTTAACTAAATCTATATCAAATTCACTGCCTTGACCTGAAAAATTTACAGAAGATAAGAGTACATTAGAATATAAAAAGCAGGATTTGTGTATAACTTTGCCAAAACTATATCATCAAATTATCACAAAAAATAATATCTTTGAAAAAATTTGAAGAATCGAAGAAAGCAACAAACAAGAAAAAATTATGAAAAAATCCTCATTGTAATGACTCGACACGACATGAAAATCAATTCCATCAGATCTGATAGCTTTGAACGTATCTTCAATCGAAGCTTATAGAGACTCGCTAGCTCGACTTCTTGATCTCCTCAGCTAGCAGCACCGAATCTGCGCCCAAACCACACCACTGAATCTGCGCCGAAACTGCACTCTGAGTGCTTCAAGCCGTCGGAGAAAAAGCAGAACCAGCGGCACAACCCATGGTGGAAGACGACGTAGAAACAGAAGATTTAAAGCATTACCTCAACAATTTGAATCAAATCGTCACTGAGAGGTTAACGAAAATTCAAAGGCTCCACGATCTCCATTCATAACTCCACCGGCAACGCTTTGACGGAGGAGACGACGGCGACAAGGAGATGAATGGCGGTGACAAAGAGATGAATGGCGGCAGTGATATTGAGATTTTAAGGTTTCACAGAGGTCCATCTCCTCTCTCTCTCTCTCTCTCTCTCGCTCGCTCGAAGCCCCTATTTTGAGTTCTAAATGTTCTTTTTGTTTTTCAATTTTTTGTTATGGGTTGTTATTTATTTGGGCTAGAAGTTTTTTTTAGTATTGATTGGGTTGTGGGAGTTATTGTTAATGATTTAGGGAGGTTTTACAAGTTGTTACGATTAAAATATATTATGGAGGTTTATAATAACTCCCACAAAAAAAACTTCTACAAACAAACAAAAATTTTGTAATGACACCACCTCTGAAGTCTCCAAACAACTCAATGACTGTAACCCCAAACTCATCTTAACCTTGCTAGACCATGGGATAAAGTGAAGACCTTTAGTCTCCCCACAGTTTTTCTCGATTCGAATCCCACCATCCACGTGTCATCATCACAACGGGCCTCCAAGATCATGAGCTTCGACGATTTGGTGAAATTCACCAGCACTGAAATATAGTTTCCAAAGACTAGCGTGAAGCGGAGCGACATGGTGGCACCAT
Source organism: Arachis ipaensis (assembly GCF_000816755.2). NCBI lineage: Eukaryota > Viridiplantae > Streptophyta > Magnoliopsida > Fabales > Fabaceae > Arachis > Arachis ipaensis. The sequence goes on along the minus strand of NC_029787.2, from coordinate 38,395,016 downwards.
TGTACTCCTTCGAAACAACAGAGTTGAGCAAGGGCGTTGTCTGACACACCAGAACTTCATCAATGCGATGAAGATGATATGCATGGACGACGAGATGGCGGAAAAGATGCACGACGTGTTCCTATGCGTGCTACCAATGTTCCACAAGTTTGGGCTTGCGGTGACCTTGTATGCGCAACTACAGTATGGGAACACGGTGGTGTGCTTGAAGAGGTTTGAGTTGAATGCGTTGTTGAGAAGCATCGAAAAGTACCGGAATTAATTTCTTCAATGAGTATTCTCCAAAACGATGTAGTTTAAATCCAAAGACTAATTTATTTTGTTTACACACGTGAATAGCTGACTATCATATGTGCTAATTTAAGTTTTCATGTCAGTATTTTCTATTTATCATTCATGAAAAATAAGATTAGAAACTAATTTATCTTCTAGAATTAGATTTAAAATTTTTTTTGTGTATTTCAAAAAATAAATAACTAAAATATCTGATTTAAATAATTACTCAAATTTTGTTATTGCTTCCTAATTAATTAGGTAGTATTTTTCTTTCCGTCACCCATTATATAAGAATTATCATGGGCCACACATAATAATAATAATAATGATAATAATAATAATAAGGGAATATATATATATATATATCTATCATTCAACTATCATGGAGTAATAACTTTGCATAATTAAAACAGCAAGTCACTTAAAGTGGTTCCTTTTTTTCTTTTTTAAGCAATGATAATAATAATAATGTTACTCGAAAAATCAAAGCCATGATGGTGTTCTCCGATGGTAAGACAGGACCCCCATACGCCGTTCAATCATGCTACCTTTAAGGGTCAAAGCAATGATAAAGAATATTGAAGAAAACAAAATAAAATTCAGAATCACAAAAGTGTGAATGTCTTGTAGTGACTGATTTTTTTAAATATGAAAGAAAATATTGGTGTTTTTTTTTGTTTTTTGAAAATTGGATTATTTGGTGTAATTATATGCAGGTAAAAAGTCAACACATGAGAGGCGTGTTGCAATACGTGAAGACGTGTTGGATAGGTGGCAACATTCTGACTAATATGTAAGGAACGTGTTGAACAAATGGCAACATCTTGGTCAACACGTGGGAGCGTGTTAAAATACGTAGAGAGCGTGTTAAATAATTTTTACAATACTGTAATACACTTTAAATGTTAATACTCAACCAAAACACCACCTCTATTTTCATATTAAAAATCATTTCTATCTTGTAGTGGGGGTTTTATTTTTATTTTTAATTCTATCTCTGGGGACTTTTTTTTTTTTTCCTTCTTCATTGGGTTGCTGCATATATATTTGTGCATGGATACATGAGATACTCATCAATGATATGGGTGTTCATTGGTTAAAGAGTACATATGAAGAAAAAGAAAGATGATAAACATTAGTAAGAGAGCATATTTGGGTTTATTTTAACCTACTTTACCAAAAGATTAAAATTTTGTCACACAAACTAAATCAAACGCATTTAATATATGCGGTTTTAATTATGAGTTTGGTTAATGTAGATAAATGTAAATAATTAAGATATACAGTAATAGTTATTATGAACAAAATTATAATTCACCATTTATATCACAAGTAAACAATAGTTATCCACACACAATACTTTCTTTTAAAATTAAATCAACATGTAATGATAAGTTGGTAACTCCAAACATTTTCTTACAAAATAATTTGTTGTTTGCATAACTAACAAAATTATAATTCACCATTTATATCACAAGTAAACAATAGTTATCCACACACAATACTTTCTTTTAAAATTAAATCAACATGTAATGATAAGTTGGTAACTCCAAACATTTTCAACATTTTCAATTTGTTGTTTGCATAACT
>NC_029787.2:38386574-38390155 GCF_000816755.2 Arachis ipaensis | reverse complement strand
AAAAATGCTAGAGAATGATCATAATTTATTATTTTTCTATCACTTAATTATTAATATTTAAAAATATAAAATAAAATATATTATTAAATTATTAAACAAAAAATTAAATTAATAATTAAGTAATGACCAAAATCAATAAATTTTAATTGTCCTTAGCATTTTTCTTTTACTTATTTGTGCAATATTGTGCATTACTAAGGAAGAAAAGTTTTTTTTTTTTTGGTTTAAACTCATCATTGTTATGTACAAATAGTAATACTTTGAAACTGGACTAGCCCACTAAAGTGGATGAATCATTCTGTCACCAACAATCATAAGCAATTTATTTAAGAAACTCATTAAGCTTAATGCCAAACAAATCATCAGGTATTTCAAGTTTCCAACCTTGATCATATAGAATTTCAAGATAAAATCTTTATATTAATATATTATTCTATTCAATCCATTCTTTGGTTCCATTTCAACAACTCTGCCTCTTCAATCAATGATATATGTATTCTAAAAATCTTCTTAAACAGCATATCATAAATAATAAGTAGACAAAATAGTATTTCATTTAGTAATTAAGAAAAACCTGCTATGAGAATCAACCGTGTCTGTACAAGTACATTGATATTATAACAAGATGCTGCTCCTACTTTTGAAGCATGCACTCAACAGATTCCATCAAACAGCTACATATAACAATTTTCTGAGGCTCTACCTTAAATAGTATACAATCACTAGATTCTATGGACATTTTAAAAAAGATATATAGAAACCCAAAAATAAATACAATGAGTAAAAAGGAACTATAAACAGATGAAATAATAATTAAATTAAAACAAACACATTCTATAATGAAAATTAGCAAGTTACACAAAAGGCTAGCTATTACTCCCAATAATTTTACATATTCTTATGGACCATAAATTTTACAATTCCCCTCTCTCTCTCTCTCTCTAACCAACCCCCCAAAGTCAGTTTTTTCTTCAATCCATGAAGTAGTTAATTTGGATATTCTTGGGCAAACATGAATTCATGAACCCGCCACCACCCCCACTACTATTATCAAATTTACTATTATATCCTTTACCATTACCACCCCCCAAACAAAGTGTAATATTAAAAACTATACCCTCCTTCCCATGATCACAGTTAATAACTGTCTCTAATAACTTGTTTTGAAAAATGTCTTTCAGCCATTTCTCAAACACGCTGTTAGTAAAATTACCACACCCAACACCAATTTCCTCTATCACCTTTTCATCTACATTGAACTTCACCATCTTCTTCTCAAAAACCTCATCAAAAGACTCTTTGATCTTGTTCAAAAAAAATTCCTCTTTTTCTTTCAATCTAGCTGGACTTTGGTTGAACTCAAACCTGTTCTCAATTGATTCAAGGAACCCATTTGAGTTCATGTGTTCAGCCATTGTATCCCTGGTTAAATCACTTGAAATTGGGCTACTCTCATCTTCTTCTCCATCATGGTAGTCTTCTTCATCTGCTTTCATGTTAAGATCAAGGGTATTGGAACTCGATTGTCTTGAAAAGTCTTTCTTCTTGTTTACTTGTCCCTGAAGCAACAAGTTCTCTTCATTCTCTTCAATTCTTGGACTCTTGTTAATCTTTCCAAACAAGTCTAGTTCATGAGCCCTTCTTTTCTTGTGGCCCAAGTAACAATCAGCTGCCAATGATGAAGATGAAAAATCCATGGTGCTAGCCTTGGTTTCAATCTTGAACACCAAATTCATCACCGATGAGTCCTTGTCCTTGTTCTTGATCACCTCATCGCCGTCGACCCCACCCGAAGTCAAAATGAATATAGCTTGCTTTAGATTCTCGTCTTTTTTGCTTAAATTCCCAAACTTTGATGCCTCAAACTCATCACCAACAAACTTCTTGAACCGGGAATCGGCCAAATCGAAATCTTCAATTAAAACAACAACCTTCTCTTTGGTTCTCAGTGATGTAGCAAGAACTTCAGGAAATATGGTAACAGAAGAATGCCCCACTTTCTTCATATCCAAGTGAAGGAAAACATCATCATGATTATCCACAAGGCCGAATCCAAACACGGATTCAGCGATGGCACGCGCCAACCTTGTTTTGCCAACAAAGTCATTCCCCTGCAAAAGAAACCATTGTTTCTTTGTTGTTATTCCTGAATCAAGTTCAACCAAGGCCTCTGCTATTGAAGGAAGTGTTTCAGATTGCCATGGAACATTTTCCTGCAACACTTTACAAATATGAGCTCTACTTTGAAGTACCAGTGTTTGGCCCGAACCATCATCATCTCTGAAATTTGAATTTCCAAGAGCCAGAGAAATATTTACTTCTTGATTGTCCAAGGTGGCTGATCTTGTTATTGATTCTTGTTTTTTCTGAGTGACCTCGGTGAAATTGAACTCAATGGTAGAGCATGATTGTTGGCGCCGGAACCGCGGCACCAGGTGGTGGTGGTGGTGGTTGTTGTTGGAGTTATGATGATGATGATGAGGCAGAACAGGATCAGCAAAAGATATGGAAGTTGAATTTGAATCTGGGAAGAGAGTGTTTTGATTTGGCCACCATGGGTATGACGAATTGTAAGGATAGATCTTTGCATTGTTATTGTTACCATATTGCCCAAGTTGTTTGCTATGGTGGAGACAGTTGCAAAGTCTGTTCCATTTTCTCTTCAGCTCTCCCAATTCATCCTGAAAATAAATAGTTTAATTCAGTTGTTAAATAAGCCACTATTTCTCAGTTAGTTGAAATGAATTTAAAGGCCACCGTTTGTTTGATTAAAAAGATAAATGTTTTACTCAGAAATCAGAATAGAATGTAAATTGAAATCCCATTTAACAGCGGATAATGGATAAGTTGGCATGATATTCTCTAAAAAATCTCACTTATTCTTGATTTTTTCTTAAAAACATAAAAACTTTTTACAATAAGGAGTGTCAGACTTTAATTTTGATACATTGACTGTAAAGCGTTCTGTATAGTTGTGCAATCATATGTTCTTTTGGATGACCATTACCTGATATTACAAAATTAGATGCCCAGGGCATCAAAATTAAAAAATAAATGTTTGAAAAATTAAAATATTTTTTGTTGTCAACAAATATCATTCTTTTGAACATTTACTAGCAATATCATTGTAATAAACATTGTAACTTCAAATGACATAATAGTCTAAATCTTAATTTCTTGTAAAGCTGCTAAAGATTGTGTTTAGTACCTTCTGATAGGATTCGGTGGTATGTGTCTGAAGCCAAGAAGGCAAGAGTTTCTTGTGTCCTGGCTTGAACAACCCAAGTTCTTTTTCATAATTGGACGCACATTCTTCACAACAATTCAGTTTTTCTTCCTCGTCGTCCTCCTTCTTGTTACTCAAGTGCATTATGTCAAACATGTGAGAAGAGTTGTGGGGCATGCTCATCTTCGAATCATACACACTGAAATTAAATAATAATGAGCAATCAAAACCAATTATTATAATGTTATTTTTTAATTATTAAATAAATATATATATGATGCATGTGAGAATCCGTAATGTCTAAGATGTTAGAAAGTGACAAAAACAAAGTGTAGCAGAAGCAGAAAGCCAGAAA
>NC_029787.2:38382570-38385982 GCF_000816755.2 Arachis ipaensis | reverse complement strand
ACTGCTTCCTAAGCATGTTTAAGAAAGTAATTAAGGGAATGAGATGATTATACCTGGAAGTAGCATGGAGAGTCAAGGCAAGTCGAGCTGATGATGGAACAGGAACAGGCTGAAGAGCCCAGTGGTTCTCAAGAGGTGGCTCCCTTCTTTGACACTTTATATATGTTTGGTAACTCGCTGTTCCCATTAGCCACACCTTCTTATTATTACTATTCTTTTCATTAAACAACTTCCCAATCTCTTGTACTACATGTTCAACTTCTCCTCCTCCTTCACCTTCCACCGTCCACTTCAAGTCCCCAACATAGAAAATGGCACCTCCTCCTTCTACTTTTCTCTTCAGTGCTGCGAGCTTCATTTCCACTTCCTCCCTTTTCATCTGCCCTGAGAATTGGAACTTGATCAACTCTGTGTTCTTCAGCTCATCAGGTACATGGCCTCTTTCAAGCTTCACCATCAGTTCCGCCATCACTGCCTCGCTTATCGACAAAGAGTCGCCAACTATCACAGTGTTCCTCTTCTTGCTTAACAGCGCATTAAGAACCGCCATCATGTCTTCCTTGTTGCAAGACTTGTGCTGAGGGGAAAACAGCATTGCTGAAGATGGAAGGTACTCAGAAGAATTACCACCCAAGAAATGATGGTGCTGGTGCTTGAGGGTCTGCCTGAGAGTGCTGAAAGTGTTGGTGTTGTTGGAGTAGAAAACAGAACAAGGTCCAGCAGCAGAAGAGGAATGAGAAGTTGGAGAAGAAGAAGAAGAAGAATCTTCAATATTAGTCTTAACAGCGGTGCTGGAAAATCCAGCTTCTCTCATGACCCGACTAACAGAAGGATCATCAAGAATGGAAATAATAAGGTGTTCAAGCTCAACTTTGATAGCAAGAAGAGGCTGCTGTTGGTGCTGCTCAATGCAGCCACGTCGCTGGTGAGCCTGGGCTCGTTTAAGCGCAGCAATGAGAGCATTGGAAAGAGAGGGATTAACGCTGAGAAAGTTAGGCGGCGTTGGCGTTGTGGTAGGGAGTCTATTGAGAGCGACATTGAAGCAAAGCTCAAGCGCCCTGCACTGAAGAGGGTGTTGCTGGTGGTTGGGAAATTGAGATCTGAGGCATGCTCGGCGGAGAGAGCTGGCTCTCAGAGACAGCAAAGTGGCGGCCACGTGGAGAGGGGTCACCTGTGCATGGCCTCTCCTACGCGCCAACACCAGCGCGTGCTTCACCACTGAAGCCGCCTCCGCTGTGAGCGTCTGTTGCAATGTACAACCTCCTGAGCGCATAACTTGCTAACAACACACCCCCCCTCACCCCTCCCCCCCTTAAGAATACTAATCTCAACTTTCTCTCTCTTTTTCTTCTTATGCTCTTCTTTTCCCCTCTCTCCAAAACACCCCCCACTCTATTTCTCAGCTTCCCTTTGGTTGCTACTTTGGCGTAAGCTTCAACGGAATAATGCGCACTGCACTAACAAAGAGGAATGGAAGTTTTGTTAAGGGCTTTGAAATGCAAGACTACTAGGCCTTACTCGCTTCTTTATACTTCTTCTCGCTTATTTTGTTTTTTATTTTATTTTATTTTTACTCTTTTGCTTTTAGTTTAAACGTTAAAGACGCAGCTTTTTCTTTACTTTTTATTTCCACTTCGTTCCTCTCTTTCTTCTCTTTAGTAGCCTAGAGTTATTATAGAGTTAATTATTCTCTATATTCATAACTATTTATTATCAATTTCTTACTTAAATAAAAAACAACATGCGGTTACAAATATTCTTTGAAAAGAGAAGTAATGTGTTAATTGAGGTCATTCCATTTTTGAGATATTATTTGATGTAATCTTTCGGACCTTATTATTAAAAAAAAAAAGAGAAAATTGACGCAGTGCATATATATGTATAAAGAGATATATATAAAGCTGTTGTTGATTGCAGTCATATCTTCTGCCTATAGATGAAATAGCAATATTATGCATGCATGTTGATCATTATTGTCATGCTACAAAGGGGGGCATAAAACTATTTCATTCTCTGTTGATTGATTATATAACATATACATTATGTATGGTTAAGTTCCTAGCAAATAATATAATTTCTGAGGTTAGTTGTTGTTTAAGAAATCAAATTAAATAATTGGAGCAATAGCACTATATAATGGGGACCCACAACTCAAAATATTTTTTTACTTGGGGTCACAAGAAGAGTAGAGGACATACCCTACTTATTCCACATCATCCTTTGAATAGACAGACAAGCCCAGCAGAAATTCAAAAAAAGGTACTAAAGGAGAAAGGTGAAAAAGTTGGAAAGAAAAGAAACTAGTGTGATCAAAGATCAAAAGGAAAATAAAAAAAAAAAAGTTAAAGTGGTGGATTTATTAGAGTTGTACAGAGAGAATATAAATTTTTTTATAGTTATTTTTTATTATTTTATTATTCAAAATGTGGGTCTTAATTTTTTTAATCTCTCTTTCATTCTATAAGGTAGTGTTTGGTGAAGAGACAAAGACGGAAATACTGAGACTGAGAGACAGAGACTAAGAGACAGGGATTGAAATAAATCTCAGTATTCTGTTTGGTGTAAAATGGGAGACAGGAATTGAAATAAGAATGAAACTCTAATTTAATTTACACAAATGATAAAATTGGAATTAATTAATTGAAATGAAAGTATTTTAGGTATAAAATGTTATTAAAGTTTTAGTCTCCATCTTTAAAAATTTCAGTCCACTGTACTCCTACTTTTTGGAGATACTGAAATACTGAAATTTTAGAGACAAAGACAGAAATTTTAGTATCAGTCTCTGAACTAACAAACACGATACTAAGTCTCAGTCTCTGTCTCAGTACCTCAAAACAAACGCTACCTAAAAGAAAAGATTTGTAAACTTACATCTTTACCATATAATTCATCATATATATTTAACTTTTCTAACTTCCCTTTTTTACTCTCATTGATGTGAATAGTAATATTATCAATTAGTTCATATTAATTAGCAAGAGTGAATTAACTATTAGAAATGCTTTTATTAGCTTGAAATAAAAGATAGAATGTAATAAGGTAAAATACTGTTTTAAAATTGAAAAGTGTACAATTTGATTATTCAATTATTGAAACTGATATTTTGGTTTTGCTAATAATGTATTATTCTACTATTAACTCTTTTTTCAAGAATGTTGGCAAGTTCTTTTATGAATAAATGAGGTCTTGACTCTTGAATTTTAGTTTTTTAAAACAGAGTAAGTTAACACATGGAAAACAATTATGTTAGGTACCAAATGAGGAGTACACTCAAGTAGCCTCTTTTTTTAATATCTTTTAAAAAAAATGTCAATTCAAATTATCATAAAAAATATTTAAACTCTAATGATAAAAAAAAATTTAAAATTTAAAATCTATAATATATATATATATAATCAAATAATAATTA
>NC_029787.2:38372145-38382514 GCF_000816755.2 Arachis ipaensis | reverse complement strand
TCCAAAAACTAATAAAAATATTCAAAATCTAAAATAAAATAATAAAAAACATCCAAAATCATTTTAAAATTTTCAAAAATCCCTAATAAAAAGAAACATCTGAAATGTAATAAAAAGAAATATCTAAAACCAAACAAAAATTAAATATTCAAAATCATCTTAAAAATTTTAAAATCTAACAAAACGAAATACAAAAAAGTTGGAAAAAACATCCAAAAACTGACCAAGAAACAAAAAACATCTAAAACTATTAAAAAAATCCAAAACCTAAAAAAAAAATCAAAAACATAAAAAAAAAATTCAAAACTTAACCAAAAAAAACATCTAAAACTAGTAAAAAAAATATCTAAAACCAAGCCGCATCAGCAATAGAAGATTCCTCGCTAATCGTTTCATCGCGACTCTCGGCAAGGTAACATTAGCGGACGTGTGGCGGTCTTCTCTGATCCATGACGTGATGTGATGCGTTCGCGAGGGTAGGGCGCGACAGTGGTCGGCGACACTATTTTCGCGAATGGAGAGTCTATGTCTCTTGTCTCCGGAAGGAGGCCGATGCGTGCGGTCGGCGGTGTGGTCGGGCGGGGAGATGGTGGCAATGTTCTGCGGCATTACGATCACAATGGGAGCTGCATTTCTATCGCAACTACAAAGGGAGGTCGTAGAAATTAGATTGGTTTTTCGGGATTTTTTTAGTTTTTATTAGAAATTTTTTTAAAATTATATTTTTTTTGAACATTGTAAAAAAATTGTTCAAATTAACTACACATACAGTTGATCTCCTAAACTTTTTTTTATTAAAAATAATTATATTATGTTGAAAACTCAAGACGTAAAGTTGATAGTTAAGAGTCGTTAGATAATTTGACTAAATTTTCATCTAACGGCCCTAAACTATCAACTTTACGTAAAATCAATTGCACTTGAGTTTTCACCTTATATACTATTATAGACCAATTTAACTTCAGCCAAATCAATTAAAATACAACAAATTTCATTATATCTTAGTAAAAATCTAAATCCATCTATGAATATCTACTAGATGTATGTGATCATAATTTGGATTAAAAAATTGACACATAGAGCTAATAATTAAGGCTTATTAATAATTATAGTGAGTGAAGATAGAAGGGTAAGAGATAAAAAGCAGATGTTGGTGTCTCTCTTCACGCCAATCCTCGTAGAGAGACAGCATTTTATTCCCCAAGTACCCAAAAAGCATCCCTCTGTCTGCTATCCTTCGTAGCATTATTGCCCTTCTCTCTCTCTCGTGCAGCTGCAATCACCTTTTCTCCATTAATCTCATCTCATTATTTCCAACCACCCACATACCCTTTTGTATTACCAAATAAAGCAAGCACAACTGAGTTACACTGTTATAATGCACACTCAAATTTCTTTGTTCCCTTTAGTAGTGTAGTTTTAATTATACTCGCCAATTCAATTTGATTTCAGTTTTCATTAACTAATCTAATTGTAAATTACCTTGATATTTCTGTGACTAATCTTTATGGGAAAGTCAACATCATGCAAATAATGTGCTTAATTCAATCAACTGTTATTATAAAATATCCTTACGCTGAGAGATTGTGAAATACTTCATATTCGCAAACTATTTAAAAAATTTATTCTTAATAGATATAAGACTTATAATAACTTGAAAAAGGATATACGTCATTGAAAATTNNNNAGAACACATAATAAGGTTATTATTAATAATTTTTTTTATAATAAATATAAAATAAATACATTAAAAATTTAAATATTTTATATTTTCAATAAAAAATTTTTAATTAGTAATCTTATCATGTACATACAAGATAACTAAACTCATATATTAAAAAATAATTCTACTAGATAGATAACGAAAATTATAAACAACTTGAACAATTGACAGCATTTTTGGTCCACAAAAAGTAAAAAAAAAAAAAAGTCAATCACAAATTACCCTTACTTTCACCTTTTATATTTTAACCATCCATCCTTTTACCGCCGCATGCCCCCTCCCCAACCCTTATTGCGTCGTCAAATCTCTCCCTCACCAGCCAACTTTAGCGCTGCCGAGCTTCTCCTTCATCAAGCCGTCAGTTTAAAATGAAAATAGCCATCCACATACCTAGGTAAGATGAACATCTAGCAAATATTATTGTATCTACTTAAATCTAATCCAAATTAAATAAACATCCACTTTAGAATGAAAATAACTATTTACATACCTAGTAAATTTAATGAACATCTAGTAAATTTCATTGTATCTATTTAAATCTAATCCAAATTAAATAAGCATCCACTTTAGAATGAAAATAACTATCCGCATACATAGTAAAATGAACAACAATTCAAGGCAGCGGTCCTGGAGTTGTGAACAGCAATTCAAGGCGGTGATCCAAGGAAGGAAATAGCAGCGACTGCAGGAGAACAGGATGGTAAATCAACTATGGGCTGCGACTGTGCGGGTTTTGCGGGACAGTGGCACTCTCGGAAAGACAAACACCTCAGATGATGGCTGCCTCCGGCGACGACGGTGGAATGTGGAAGTGGACCAGCAGCATCTTCATTCGGAACGCGCAGCGCAACGCAAGGAAGAAGAGGACGAACAGCGACTTTGCTTGCATGGTCAGTGGTTGCTGCGGCACGCAGGGGAGGAAGCTGTGATGGCACGGTGGGGGTAGTGCAAGAAAAAATCCGTGCAGCGTGACGGAGGATGCTGGCGACGACTAGTGAGAGATGGGAAATGCAACTAGGGAGAGAAAGAGAAGGTTTTCTAAAGTAAAATTAGGTTAGTTGATAGTGTTTTTTTAAATGGTTTTTAATTTTAAAATTAATTTTATTTTTTTTTAATTTGTTGTTTGTGTTATTTATTGTATGCGTTGTTCTCCTATACTTTCTCATTAAAAAAAAAATTTCAAAACTCGTTTTTTCTTTTTTATGCACTAATTAAGCATTAAATATGTTAGTAGAAATATTATTAGGATAATTAATTTGTGTACAACTCTTGTACATTAGTATTAGAAAATAATTTAGTCTAAAATAGGTGGTTGTAACAAGAGTTATACAAACTTGTTTATTAGCATGCATTTGTGTTTCATTTATTATGCAAAGCTGCGATGGTGGTACCTCACTTGTTGTTTCTCGGTAGCCAGAAAACATTGTCCTGCAAGAGTTTAATAATGGACTTTCAGTAATGTTAACTTTTTTGACTACTTTCATCTCAAGTTTTTCTTACCCCTCCATATATAGATTAGCTAGCACAATATAATTATTTATGCATTATTCGCTCTCGCTTTCCTCAATTCTCCTTTTTGGATATGCGATGCAAGATTTATTTTTATCTTCTGTCACTATAGCTAGGATCTTATCGAGATACATTAAAGGTGGCTAGCTAGAATCTCATGAGATGATCCATACCATAGCATATAGAGCACATACATGTACATACCAATCCATAAAATATAATTGCCGTTTAATTAATTTCTATACCTATAACTGAATCGGTTTGTAAATAAAAGAAATAATCATGCATGCTGCAGGTTGCTTATAACCTACAAAGTAATGACAGGACAATCTTTTTCTTTTTTACCCTAAAATTATTCTCAAAATATATTTTTATTCTTATTTTAAAATATCAACCTGTCACTTTTTTTAACATTTTTTTGTTCTCTACGATTTCTCTTGCTTCTGTCTTAAGATAGTAATGGAATGATACTTTAAAATTTGTATGATAATCTATAGTTAGGAAACCAACATTATATTAATCAATTTCAGTTAATATTATAGTAAGTTGACAAACAAGTTCAGCACAAAATCTACTAAAAATCAGTTTTTGTTGGGTTTAAATCTCAGATTTTTTTTAATATTTTTATTTTTTAGAGTTTCACATTTGTTTTTCTTACAATGAGTGTTGGCTTCAATATTGCCTATTGGCCATACAATATTAACTCTTAAGACTTTCTCTATAATTTAATTTCTCAATTTGAAGTTCCTAAGATCATGGTTAACCCGCAAATCGATATATGAAGTTTTCATGAATGAGATATTCACTTGTTAGAGCTACGTTTAAGTTTTTATTTTAGTTTTTAACATCCCATATGTTTAGCCTTCTACAAAATATAAATAAGGTGGTTATGATGTAGTAGTAGTAGGCTTATTAGCACCATGCAAAATAGTTTTTACTGAGATTTTAGAATGGTAGACCTTGACCAACTGTATCAGAAGGAAACATATGGGTCCTAACGTAGTCACATTAATGTGACCCTTGCAAGATTCGAATAAGCATGATGAGAAAATTAATCATTATATTTGCTTTACTTTTGAACATATCATTTTTTAATAAAAAAGAAAATGGAATATATATATATGGATATCAGATAAATTTTTAAAAGTTATGGGGAGAGCTTGATCTTGGAAGTATTATATAATAACGTGGATTCCAAGGTTGGGATCTGTTTCAAGAATTTAAAGAGTATAGATGAAAAAAATTAAGAAAAAAGTAGAAATATAAAACAGAAGATATATAGGGGGGAGAAAAAGGTATAATATAGTCTAATTAATCATATTCCTTATTATTCTCCGGTGCATCAAAAGGAGCCAAAGGAATCTGCTAGTTCATGCCTATAACAAAGAATTAGTGCTTCGCTTGAAAGTGTTTGGAAAGAACATTCAAATTGTATAAAGCTTCGAACTTCAAAGTAATAAGGATGATTGTGTAAAGTGGAATACAAGCATTATCTTCTTTTCTTTTTATTCTTTCTTTTTTTTTCGTTGCAATTTTTTTTATGGCCTATAATATCCATATTTCTTTTTTCTTTATGGTGATTAAGAAAGATCAGTATTAGAACAAATTTATATCATCAATAATAATCCCTGAACTTTTAAAATTTTGAGATTAACGGAAAATTATGACATTACTTTTTTTAAAAAAATTAAACTGTTAGAGTATAATTAGAATTAATTAACATCAATTATAATTATTTAGCATATCTGTATATTTATTATAGGATATTACGTTTTTATTGTTTTGATTTTTCTAGCATCTATATATAACCTTGTATATATATATTGTATTATTCTTTAATTTATTGAATAATAGACAACTCTTTCTTCAGATTACTCTCTTGTTTCTAACATGGTATTAAGGGTATATGGTTTTTTTTTCAAGAAAAATCGTTCCTAGCTTTTCATGTTTTCTTCTTCCGACAGCCTCTTTGTACCTGTTTTCAATTTCTTTCCCGATATTTTTCTTTATCAGTGACCTCATCATTTTCTTCATCTCGTCGTCCTGAGTCCAACGAGTCTAACCACGTCGCCGAAAATGCCCTGATACGCCAACGCAAGCTCCCTGCCTGCCATCACCTCTTCTCCCTTCTAGACACATCCAGAACTGTTGATCTACATCCAAGATCAAGCTCTATAACTGTCCACGTGTCGAAGACGTAGCTTCAGTCAACCCATGTGTCAGCCCGCACATCGCCCTGACCCAACCCGACGCCAAATCTGCGCTCCAGCTCATCGCCGTGTCATCCTTGGTGTGTTTTCTTCCTCCAATCCAACGTCCCCACGTGTCCTCCTCTACTGACGTGGATGTTGACGTGGCAGATAGTGAGACCTTTCCTAAGGTTTTTTGGTGAGCTCTTTTCGATTTTGTCCTTCGTTTTCTTAATTTCTATCCCGATTTTGCAGTTTCTTCTCTCTTTCATCTTTGTCTCTGCTATTATGAAAAAATCAGATATTTTTGGCCTACAGACAGGCAGGGTAAATTTTGTTAAAACTGTCATCGTTTTGGTCACCTACTCCCAGACTACCCCTCTATTGAATGTTGAAAGTACAAGTAGAAAGGACACATTGACTTCAATTGTCCAATATTATTTTTTCATTATTACAAGCTCTCGGGACATTTGATTGCTACCTGTTCTACTCGCCCACCACATCCTGATCAAATCAAGTATCATTCTCGTCCCAAATTTTTCGAAAATGTGCCTGCTTCTGCTACTGCTACTACTGAATCTACCAGCTTTGCTTCTCTCAACCTGTCTCTTGTCTCTCTATCTGATATTACGTCTCTTAAGTATCTTCTCTTCTCTTCTCTTCTCTTCTGGTAATACTCCTGCTGCTTTTTCCAGTCCTCCATATAATTCTAAATGGTATTTTGATTCCGGTTGCTTTTATCACATATCTCCTTTGCATAATCTTTTCTCGTCTTTGTTTACTATTACAAAATGCACCTTTTGTCAATACTATTGATGGTTCTCTCTTACATGCAACACATAAGGGTTTTATTTCACAGTCAAATCTTAATCTCTTTCATAAGGGTTTTGTCAACTTGTTGATCTCGATTTTGATATCAATTTTCCTATTTTTGGTTATCGTGTGTAGGATCGTCGAACGGGATAAATCATCGGGACTGGACGTAAGATCGGAAGGTTGTTTAAGCTCGAGAATCTTCATATTCCTCCTAGGTCAAATTTCTGTGCTATTTTTTCTCTATCTACCCTTCACTTGTAGCATCACTGTTTTGCCACAGCTCCTTAGAAAAATTGCGTCCTCTTGTGTCTACGGCTATTTTAGGTCAGGTTAATAATGAGTCTTTTGATTGTATTTCTTGTCAAACTGCAAAACAACCAGCTTTATCTTTTCATAATAATTCATCTCTTGCTTGCTCTCCTTTTGATCTTATTCACTCTAATGTTTGGGGCCCCGCTCCCACCGCTTCTATGGGAAGGGCTCGATACTTAGTAGTTTTTATTGATGATTATTCACGCTTTACTTGGATTTATTTGATGACTAATCACCCTGAGCTACCTCAGATTTATATTAACTTTGTCACTATGATTAAAACTCAGTTTTCCAAGGTCATCAAAGTTTTTCGACGTGATAATGCTATGGAATACCGTGACTCCAAATTTTTAAATTTTCTTACTAAACATGGTACTTTGTCTGAGTTTTCTTGTTCTAGTACGTCTCCACAAAATGGACGGGCTGAACGCAAACACCGTCACATTCTTGATTCTGTTCGTGCAATGCTTATTTCTACTTCATGTCCTGAGCGTATTTGGGATGAAGCTGTTTTCACTGCTGTCCATGTTATTAATAGACTTCCTTCTTTTGTCCTTGGTAACATTATTCTCTTTGAGCGTTTTTATCATACCCCTCCAGATTACTGTTCTCTTCGCGTCTTTGGTTGTGTCTGTTTGTTCTTCTTCAACCTCATGAACATAGTAAACTTGAACCTCGGGCTCGCATGTACTGTTTTCTTGGTTATGACACTGAACACAAGAGTTATTATTGTTAGGATCCTCTCTCTAGACGTATTCGCATCTCTCGTCATGTTGTATTCTGGGAGCATCACATGTTTTCTAAGTTCTCCTCATTTGAGTCTATTCCTCCTACTCAGTCACCATTTTTCACTAACTCCAATATTGATTCTTTTTTCTAGTGATGATTCTATAGGTTCTACCTCAAGTCAACCTCTCGAGCCACCTACTCTTTCGCCTTCTCCATCTCCCGATGATTCCTAACTGGACGATGATCATGCTCTTGCTGTCATAGCTCCTTACTCCCATCGTTCTTCTAGGGTAAGAAATTCACCCCCTTATTTTCTTGATTATCATTATTTTTCTACTATTTTTCATTACCATGAACCTAATCATTCCGAGAAGCCTCCACAAATTTAAATTGGTAGCAAGCAATGCAGCAAGAAATCCAGGAACTTGAAAAAGCACACATTTGGGACTTAGTTGATCCTCTTTCTGATTATAAAATTTGTGGGTAATAGATGAATATACAAGATCAAAACTTGTTCTAATGGTTCTATTGACCGTTATAAGGCACGATTAGTTGCTCAAGGATGTACGCAAGAGTATGGTATTGATTATAAAGAGACTTTTGCTTCTGTTGCTGGTCTCACATCTGTTCACGCTCTCCTTGCCATTGCTATAGTCAGAAAATGATCTCTTAGTCAGATGGATATGAAGATTGAATTTCTTAATGGGAATTTAAAAAAAAAAGTCTATATGAAACCACCCTGGAATATCCTTGTCCTTCTAGCAAAGTCTGTCTCCTTCGTAAGGCACTTAATGATCTTAAGCAAGCTTCTCGTGAATGGTTTGACGAGTTCAACAGCACTATACACAATTTCAGTTTTACTTGTAGCCCTCATGAGAATGTTCTCTTTATTCGTAAAAGTGAATATGAGGTTATTCTTCTACTTTTGTATGTTGATGACATTCATTACTAGAGACGATGTTGATGGTATCTTTGATCTTAAAGCATCCCTTCACCACACTTTTGAGATGAAAGATCTTGTTCTCTCAATTATTTTCTTGGTCTTGAAGTCATTTTCTCAGATGATGGCATTTATCTCTCTCAAACTAAGTATGGTTTTGATCTTCTTGTTCGAGCTGGAATTACAGATAGTCACATTGAGTCCACTTGAGCCTAATGTTCGGTTTACTCATATGGATGGCACTATTTTGGATAATCCTACTCTTTATCGATAGTTAGTTGGAAGTCTAGTCTACTTGACTGTCATACGACCAGACATCGCCTATCTAGTTCATGTTCTATCTAGTTATTGCCAGCTCCTCGTACTACTCACTATGTTGTAGTTTTTTGCATTTTTCGCTCCATTAAAGGTACTCTATTTCATGATTTTTGCTTTTTTGCCCATTCATCTTTAACTCTTCAAGCATACTTAGATGCTGATTGGGCTGGTGATCCCACTGATCGTCATTCTACTACTGGTTATTGTTTGTTTCTTGGTGACTCTCTCATTTCTTGGTGAGCCAAGAAACAAACATTTACTGCTCGATCAAGCACTAAAGATGAATATTCTGCTCTTGCTAAAACCACTGCTGAGATTGTCTCGATTCATTGGCTTCTCGAAGACTTGGGTGCGCTTCAGTTGTCCCCAACTAATGTTTATTATGACAACCGCAGTGCTATTCAGATTGTTCATAATTGATATTTTTTTATAAATGCACCAAACACTTTGAAATTGATTGCCATTTTGTCCAGCAATGTCTCCTTATTGATGTTGTTCGTCTCGTAGTTATTAAGACTTTAGATCAAACTGCTGATATCTTGATGAAGGTTCATCATCATGCTCGTTTTTGGATTCTAATGTCCAAACTCAAGATGATATCTTTAGCAACCACTTGAGTTTGATAGGGATGTTAGAGTATAATTAGGATTAATTAGCATCAATTATAATTATTTAGTATATCTATATATTTATTATAGAAATTACACTTTTATTAATTTGATTCTTTTAGCATCTATATATAATCTTGTATATTATATTATTTTTTAACTTACTGAATAAAAAACAACTCTTTCTTTAAATTACTCTCTTGTGTCTAAAATAAACTATTAAATAGAAGTATATGAACATTACAAAGATTATGAGATATATATAGCGACGGTTTTCATTAGATTTAGTGTTAGTTAACCGTCATTAAATAATTAAGCACTGTCCAATCAAGCGTATTTAGCAACAGTTTTCAGATCCCTGGAATAAAAATTAAAATCATTAATAAAAATTTAACCTTATATTTTTATCCGAACCAAAGATATTCTTTTCCTGTCAAATTCTTTGATCTCATCTCTGCCATATTAGTAATTACTTTATGAAAAGGAGAATGTATTGAATTGATCATCTAATTAATTAATATCCCCTTTTAAGCTTAATGCCTCTTATTGATTACACTTGTCTCATGATTGAATGCTTAACACATATATATGATCAGATTGCTTAATGTTAAAAAAGGTAAATTAAAAAAGATAAAACAGTGAGCTACTATTATTATAGATGGAGCCCTCACGTAAGTAGATAATAATGAGGCTCAAGCTCATTTTCTTGTCATCAATGCCAAAAACCCTTTTAAAAGGATTGAAATTGGGGGTGCCCAAATCATTGGAACATTATTTTTCAAAGTAGTATGAAAAGTGGAGAAGAAAATAGGGTTTCTCTACTTGGAAGAAAAGGATCACCTTTATGCATTAATTGTGATGTGCAATTTTCTCACATTTTGTTTAAAGAAAACAAAAGGAAGAATAGTCATCATGCATGTTAATCTTTGGATGATGGAGTTGATCGAATGATTTGGTTTGCATGTACTCAAACAAAATTTCAACAAAGTGGGAAAGTTAAAAATTGAAGGGTTCATTAACTGAGACTGCTTATGAGGCCCACTTAAGAAAGGCAATTAACAAATATGAACTAATTTAATTGGGGTCTAATTGGTTTTTATTTTCAGTTTAAGACATTTTGCAAACAAGTTAAAATTTATTTGTCTTCACTATTTCTCCTATAAAATCTTTTTTAAAAATAAAAAATATTAAAAATAAAATAAATAACAAACAAAAAATAAAAATG
>NC_029787.2:38369866-38372096 GCF_000816755.2 Arachis ipaensis | reverse complement strand
ATTAGTTGATTATAAATATTATAGGTTTGAATATAAGATACGCTTTTATTGCTATTAATATAAATTATATACCCAACATAGAAATAATAAACGTATAATGGTATTTAAAGGAAAATAAAATATTATTAATACCAATTAAATAATATAGATTCATTAGTCTTCAAGGCAATTACCATATTAATATTCATCCAATTAATGAAAATTAATGTTGCATATGCGCGTGAGGTATATGTATAATAATAATATATGTGATTAATCTAGTAGTTAACTCATTAATCCGTTTAAGTAAGTATTGGGAGTACTTATATATAAAACAACCTATTGATATAAATGAAGTCAAAATTAAAATTTTTTGACAATTTTAAGCTGAAAATTTTTGCCTCCCAAATATTTCTGTTCCAGGCTTCCAGCTAATGGAAACACTCATTCTATTATAATTAAAGGGGAAAAAAAAGTAAGAAAAAGAAGTCATTAAATGAATCAAATTAAAAGGGCATTCCCAGCTGATATTTCAGCTCGTGCATAATTTAAACCTAGAACCGATGACATTTGTTGACCACCGTTGCCAAAAAGTCAAGTTCATATTACTAGTGACGATATTTTTTTAACAAAGGGTGATCATAAATTAAATCATGATCATAACTCCATTCTTTATTATAATCTTTTGAGTAATGCCATAGTCAAAGAAACTGATCTGATATGAACAAAAGGGAAGATTGAGAAGCTCATATATCAAGAACAAATGGACTGAGCAAGCTGTTAAGGTTTGATTTCTCGGTAATATTGTTAATATTTTAGGAGGTAGATTTTTTTTTTTCTCTCGAAAAGGGCTAACAAACTGTATCTTCAGATATCACGCGCCAGATTGATATAAGATACCGAAGCAATATTATTTAAATGATGATAATATAGGCTTTGATTAATTTCAATAACTCTATTTACATGTTGTTCTTTGTTTGCTCCTCTTTTATGTGTTAGAACTTTTTTTTAAAAAAAATTTCAACAACTCTATACAGTTTTATGAATTGTGATGATAAAAAACGAGTATTGTTTTATATATTGGAAAAGTTTAGGGCCAGCAATTTTATTGAATTTTAGTCAGTATGTAACCAGCAGAAAAAGGTGAGTCATTAGATGAAATCTCACACCAATCTCACACTATTAAATTATCATTGATGCCTATTTGATGGCTACCAATCACAAAAATTGCTGTCCCCTAGCATTGCTCTTATATATATATATGGAACTGTTAATGTGAATTATTCTGGATGTCATGTAAACAAATAGTATTGTAACATGTGATATTATTGTCATGTGTCGTTAATCGGCTTATCATTATATTATTATTGTGGTCAAATTATGATATAACATGTGTTATTAATAGTTCATATAATCAAGTCGATAACAAAAAAATGAATTAAAGATTAACATAGCATATTTTGCTAATTTTAAAAATATAATTATTACGATTAAAATCTCAATAATTATTTAACTGCACGAGACTCATCTCAAAAACTTTTTTGAAATTTATTTAACTCATTCTTTTATTAATTGAATGTGCTAATTTTGAAGCCAACACCTACTAAATCTCTACAGCATAAAAGTTATTATTAGACACTCTTTAACGTAAATTGTCACGTTGTTAGGTTTAAGTATGCTAGTGTCTACTCATGCTAAATCGTTGCATGCCTGAAAATATTAATTAGTAAGTAAACCTTATAGCGTATAGCGTTTTAGCAGGTTATTCGATTTTAAATGTTTGGTTTTGCTATATAAATTGTTGCATTGTGCAGAGTATCATGTACAAAATTTAATATATGCAATTTTCTAATATTAGAGGATAAATTTGCAACAAAAATACTTTAGAACAATATTATGGTAATAATATTATTTATTTATTTGAAATAGGTAAAGAAAGAAAGAAACATTTTCCGGCGTTGTATAAATGATGAATTGATGAGTGATCGATGAGGCAAAAAGGTTGATATACGGATTCATAAATATTATGTAAAGATTAAGATGACCACGCCCACCTTTCTAAGTGGGAATGTGGAGAAAAGAAAGGGAACAGAGAAAAGAGAAGGGAATGTCGGATGGGTCCCGCAATTCTTGTCACAGTGGGATCCACACAAATTATTTCATTTTTGTGTTATATGACCATTGCGTCTGCAAATTATTTTTATTATATTATGGTGGCAAATTTTGTGTTTAATCAGAAAATAATGTATTT
>NC_029787.2:38355711-38368364 GCF_000816755.2 Arachis ipaensis | reverse complement strand
CTCCGATAATTTTGCTAACAAATGCAATTCTTTTAGTATTTAAAAAAAATATTAAAAAACAAAAAATATCCCCACTAATTTATGTTTCAAGAAAAAAAAAATTTGAATTCGCCCCCAATGATTTCTGGATATCTAAAAAATATATTTGCAAATTGCTGCGATTTTTTTTTGCTTCATAGAAATTGTCCCCATTTTCTGACAAACATAAAAAAAACTACTGTATTTTGAGAATTCATAAGTAAATCTTTAAGATCAAAATTTTTTTTTTGCCCTATTGCATATGTATCCTTTAATTTGTACATTTTACTTATTTAAATAGGAGAAAGTAATATCTTTGTCTCAAATATGTGAGATAAATATTAATATTATTTTTATATTTTTGTTATATTTATATTTAAAATCTTTTAAAAATGATTTAATATTATCTTTATTTTTTCCACTCAACTTGCAAATACATTCTAAGAATCCATTTTCCACCGCCTTCTTAGAAATGGCCTTGGTAGAATGGTAGCAGGAGCTTCTTTGTTTTCGAACCAGTTATAAAAAGGGGATTGGAGGTCATTTTCAGAGAGAAACACATGAAGTAGAAACGGTTTGAGTCATTTTTCCATTGAAAGTGGTGGAGTAACATAGTTGTGATGAGAAGAATGATGAACATGATTAACTTTGGATTCTAAGAACCGGTGCAAAACCTAAAAATCATTTGAACCAGTAGGTAAATTGCATATAATTTAAATTATTATATAACCTTATTCAACTTCAGAGAGATAGCCATGTTAAATTTAACATTTAATATTGACAAGTAAATCAAGAAAGAAAAATATTTATTTTTTCTTTTATATTATATATTTTTTGATTTAAAAAAAAATATTTTTTCATAAATGCATAAACATTATCTGTGATTGAAAGAAAAAATATGGTTGTTGTTCTGAATATATATAGACATAGGGTAGTGTACTAGACATATTCCATATATTGGCAGTCATACCTGGCTGAAAAGTTAGTGTAGAGAGGGGTTTTTTTGGGGAGGTGAAAAGAAGGGCTAGCGTGCTACTTTATACAATAAATGTCCCCAGAAACACATACCAGCTTCTATCATAACAGTCTCTTTTGCTTTTCCAATTACAGATTTACAGTTCTCTTCTCTCTTTTTATTTAACGTACTACCTCCTCTCACATGACATTCCCCACAACCCTTTTCCTCCGGGGAATCTATCTATCTTTTTAACCTTCACTCACTCGTTAATTGCTTATTTCCTAGTATACCTACTATTTGTACCATTCTAGTACTATACATAGTTAGTTACCGCTAATTTAATTTAATTACTTATTTTGAGGAAGTCATATATATGGGTTTTGCTTATCTATAACTTAAGGACACATAAATTAAGAACATCATAAATAAATATTTTATAAAAATTATTAAAAAAATTTTATTATTGGATGTTTAAAATATATCTTTATAACACAAATATATTTAAAAAAAATTGCAATAATTTTTTTATCTAGACGTGATTTTGAGCAATATAATCCAAACAACATTTAGTTTACTACAATCCATTTTGACATAAAAATTATCAAACATAAATCATGATTAACACCAACTCACTTTTAATCAAAATCAAATTTACAAAATCGATTTTATACAAACTTCCATTTATAAAATTCAATCGAATATTATATTGTTCACATCTAATTCATGGTTTTCAAATACTGTAATTTATTGGGAAAAAAAATAATACCACACAATTCAATTATATTAGGTAATACATTAAAATTAGCTATCAAAATAAAATACACATTAAAATGAGTTAAGTTACACATATATTTATACATAAATATATAATGTCTGATTTTGATGATTAATTTTAGTATACAAATAACATTTTTATACTTAATTATATATTAGTCTTGCCATCCTTTCTCAGCTATTGAATCCACTAGTCTTTCATTCCTAGATTAAGAACAATACTATATGACCAGCAAATATTATCATTTTTTGTCAATATTTGGTCAATACTAATTTGCACCCATATTTATAGATATTTTGCACATAAAAATCATATAATTTGTACCTATATTTATCATAATTTTGCACATATGAATAAATATAGTTTACACCCATGTTTTTCAGAGTTTGTATACATAAATTAGTAAAATTTATTTATTAGGGATAATTTAGTATTTATACTGACCAAATAATAACAAAAAAAATACTAAAAGTTGCTGACCCCAAAAATTTCACCTAGATTAATCCTCTTTGAGGAAGAGACTAGCTAGGCTATAAGTGAGAGTGATAGAATCGACTCCGCTGTGAATGCTACCGATGCTGATATTGGAGTAGCTAAAAGACGTAGTAAAGTACAACCATCCAATAGCAATTCTATTGTACATTTATCTTCTTCTCTCAATTTCTTTTCATTAAGCTATTAAACTGTGTGCTGAGGACACTAGCAGATACTTGAGCTGTAAGAAAAATTACGATTTAAGACTATTTTCAATAGACAAAATCAGATCATAAAATATAAAAGTGATGCCGCTCCTGAATCCTAAATAGTTGCTTAGGTAGCTTATAAATATCATATAGTAACCTCTAATACAATCATCTTCTAGGCAAGTTGTTACCATTTTTGTAGGATAATTCACGTTAATAAAATGAATGAAGTTAAAATTACGTACATGTAATTGGTTACATGTTTGTCCTAAATACATGTATTTAAATTGGATCAGGGTAACTCGATTTTAGCCATTTACATATAATTTGAATTAGAAAAACTCGAATAGACATGCAATAAATTAAATCAAATTGATCCAATTTGACTTACTCGAGGAGAAGTGAGTTAAAAATGGGATCCTATTAAATCGAATCAGGCTATTTCGAATTACGAAAGGATACAATTCCAAGAGTAAATCGAATCACTCTAATTCATTTTACTAAAAGTACTTCTCTGTATAAGTCGAACACTATTAGAAAAACGCTGAGTATCGCGAAAATATCATAAGAAAAACGAATAAAATCAAACGGTACAACGATTACCATCATATTTTTCGTCAAAATTTATTCGACATAATAAACCTCGTTGGTAATATGATACCGGCAAATTTTTGCATTCGACGGTAATTTTTGTCGGATTTAGCGACGGAAGAAAACATAATCTGTTGATCGTTACCGTAAAAAATTTTTTGATAGTAACATTGGCGCCATATCATACGTCTCTGCGCTATCTTGCCGGCAGATTAATCCAATGGTAATACTGAAAAATGACTGGCTGTTACCGTTGAAATAGTCTTTTTTATTTTTTAAATAATATTTTTTCGTTCATCTATAATCTACCCCGATAATTAATAATTGAAATAGTGCTTTAAACCTGATGTGAAATATCAAACATATAAATTAAAAATACGAAATGATGGTAATTGAAATATCTGAATCAATAGTAATTATATTACATTCTTCTCAAAGTTTGGTAAAGAAATACATATCATAGAACAATATTTACATTAACCCTATTAAGATTCTCATATTCTTCCTCTAGTTTACCATCCTCCTCTTCCGAGGTAGTTTCTTAATCATCGAACTCATCTTCCTCTTCTTCGTCGTCATCGACCCCGTCTTCTTCTTAAAGATCGCCGTTCTCTGGTTGTAGTGCATCGGCATCTATTTCAAGGTCAATGATGTCATCATCCATAATAGCCGACTTAAGGGTGATCAGCTCACCGATATCAACCACCATTTTCGAAAGAGTTAGGTCATCAATCTGGTAAGGTTCCTGACTCTCTGTCCTATCATTAGACTCGATGCGGCCTCTTGGCTTAGTCTTAACCACAACCACCTAACTATACTTGCATGAACCTGGATAAGGCAAATAGTATACATGTCGTACATTTTGAGATAGAGTAAAAGGATCGTAGTGCCTATATTTTCTGGTTACATTAACTTCAGTGATATCGTAGTCCTTGTGCTTTCGTGTTCCTTATTGTGAACCTAGATCATACCATTCACATTTAAACACGCACACCTTGTACGTAATGTGACAAAAATACTCTAATTCAATTATGTTGTGCAACACACCAAACTAATCAGAATGACCCCACCTGAATCCCAACGAATCCAAACTCCGGTGTTATCTATTTTTTTTTTAATCGACCACTTTAAAGAATGGAACCAATATCTATTAATATTGTATATCGGGTAGTTAGTGCCCTTATTCATTGGACCCAACTAAGTATAACTAGTTCCGAATCTGTTGTGTCAGTTAGATGCACACTGACGTATTCTCTGAACCAACGTGAAAAATTATTCAATGAGGTATCAGGATTCGCCTCTTGAAATAATCTATATGATAGAATAGAATAAAGAAGTCTTGATTAGATTAAGAAGTCAGTATCTTACTGATTGTAATATCTACAAAGACTTAAAAAACTCACCTGAGATAGGGTGAAATCTGGTCATAATTAAGCAACACATGCAGATGTACGGCATCGGTTTTCTTCTGCTCTAATTAGTAGTCACTGCCCATACCCCTTGTTGCTCCTTCGGGAGCAAAGATTGGATATGTTCCATTTGACGAGGATTCTCTCCTCTTATCGTTCCTTGCAACCCTTGTTTTACATGACTCAACATGA
The DNA here is from genome assembly GCF_000816755.2 of Arachis ipaensis. Lineage (NCBI taxonomy): Eukaryota > Viridiplantae > Streptophyta > Magnoliopsida > Fabales > Fabaceae > Arachis > Arachis ipaensis. The sequence goes on along the minus strand of NC_029787.2, from coordinate 38,363,738 downwards.
GGCTGAAAATAGAATGAGCAAAATACAGATGTTTCCTTAGCTGGGGATACTTCACAGATGTTGTCCTCAATTCGAGCTTTGTTCTTCATGGTGCGCTTGAATGAACCAATCATACTCTCAAATGGGTATGCCCACCGAAATTGAATTGACCCATATAGTATTGCTTCGTACGGTAGGTGGATTGCTAAGTGTTCTATAACGTTAAAAAAGGATGGAGGGAATATCCTCTCTAACTTACAAAGAATGATGAGAATGTTCTTGTCCATGACTGTGAGATTATTAATGCCAAGTTTCATAGCACATAACTCCCTAAAGAACTCACTTATTTTTGTGAGGGATTTTCAGATGTTGGTTGGAAGTTTTTTGAACACGACACAAAAAAAAAAGACTCCATGAAGACGTAATAATCATAACTCTTCAATCCAGCAAGCCTTTCCTGTGACACGTTTGTACACCTGCTCAAGTTAGAGGCGTAACCATTAGGAAACCTTAATCTTCTAATCCAGTTATAAACATTTTGTCTCTGGTCTTTTGTTAGAGCAAACACCTCTTTTGGTTTAGTCCACCGCCCGTTATTAAGTCTCTTTAAGTTTAGATCTGGCTGCCTGCGGATGTCCACTAAGTCTAACCTACCTTATCATTATCTTTTGTTCGCTCATCGTCCATTATTGTGTACATGATATTATCAAATACAATTTTTTTTGACGTGCATCACATCAAGGCAATGTCGAATCAAGTTGTCTTTCCAATAAGTCAACTCCCAGAATATAATCTGTTTAGTCCAATTATGCTCCCTGTTATAACCCGGGGGTCTCATACCTACCCCGTTATCGATGATCCTTGGGATTTTACTAACATGATGCCAAACTTGACTACCACCCAACCTCATGGGTGCCTTTTATTGTTCAGTTATATTCTTTTTGAACGAGTCCTTGTTACACCAAAAAAGATGATCCATGTTGAGAAATCTTCGATGGCAATCAAACCACGAATTCTTACTGCCATTCGTCAATCAAAATGTCTTTGTATCCTACATACAAATGGGACATGCCATTCTGCCCTGAGTGAACTAACCTGACAGCATCCCGTATACAGAAACGTCGTTAATGGTCCACATCAATACAACACGCAGTTGAAAATTTGTCTTCGTCAAAATATCATATGTTTCTAGCCATGGATCCATAACTCCTTTAACTTATCCACCAAGGGCTGCAAGAAGACATCTATTTTTGCCTTTGGATTGCTGGGACCAGGTATGATGCAAGTTAGAAACATGTATGAGTCTTTGATGCATATTTCGGGACTCAGGTTCTAAGGTGTCACGACTACAGGCCAACAAGAGTACGCATTACCAAAATTAGACTTCAGTGCGAACCGTCAGAGCACAAAGCTAGTCTAATATTTTTTGGCTCGTTCACAAATATAGGATGGACTCGATCAAAATGCTTCCAGGCTTTTTCATATGACGGATGCATCATGATTCCATCATCTCTCTTGTTGTTACTATGCCAAGTCATGTGAGGGATCGAACTCATCGATACATACAATCGTTTCAGTCTAGGGATTAAGGGCAAGTAGTACATTCTTTTTATTGGAACTCTCTTTAACCGCATTTACTACTCTGTTCTCTCTCGACTTAAAACTTCAGTGATCTATAGAATCTGGATTCAGTTAGTCTGCATCCCTCTTGTAATACAGTATACAATCATTCAAACAACAATCAATTTATACTTAATTCATACCCAATTTCGAAACTAGCCTCTTTACTTTGTAGTGGTTTTGGGGGATGCCAGTGGTCCTGACAGGTACCGGTTTGTTGCAAAAGGTGGCCCACTTATCAAAAGACTCTTGGGTATGATTTGACTCCGACTTAATACTCATCATTCTAACACATGCAGACAACTCCAAATGAACATACCTCTCGAACAAAGGTCTCGCAGCAGATTCTAATAGATGATAAAATCTCTTTGCCTCCGAGTTAGTCCCTTGTTCAACCTCTTTCAATTCCGTAATACTTGTTGCATCAAATACCATCTCATTGTATCTCTCTTGGTTACCCTTTCAAGTCTTTTCTTTCATGTTTAGTTCTTTCATCGTCCGAACACTAGTTGATCGACAATTAGACCTATTCAAATTCAAGGCAGACCGGTTAATTCTCTACTCATCCACTTCTATGTGTTCTGTCCACATCCAATATCCATCTTTGAACCCGTTACGGTAGAGGTGAAGCGTTATATCCATATGTCCACTTAGTCAGCCGACACTTTTCACATGAACACCTAGATACCCCTTCAAACCTAAACGGTTCCATGCTGAACATATGCGAAACAAACGCCTCAACCCCCTCAAAGAATTTAGGTTTTAAATCTCCTTGTCCACCGTTATCCCTATCATACATCCATAAGCGATGACTTGGAATCATATTGAAATACACACCATAGAATTCAATGAACAACACAAATTATTGAATTTTTTAGGAAATCCGGTAGAGTGTACCCTATAATTAGAATCTTTCGCTAAATATAATTATCATTTTCTGACAAAGCAAACATGTTTTAAAACAAACTAAACAAAATTTTGGCAGAATTTTCTCTTAATTCAGAGACATCCATCAAATAAATATAATAATTTTCACAGAAAAAACAGCTGCAGGCATAAATTAGAACAAACTCAAATTCAATAACACATCAAATCCTAACCGTTCTAGTGCACAACCCCTTATAACTCAACAATTTTTTAGTAAACAAGGGTTTTGAGAAGGCACCTCTACGTGACCTTCTCTCACTTCCGTCCTAAAACTCTATTTTAGGAAAAGTAAGTCTAACATAAAACTTAAAATATTGATTATAGTTAGAGATAGAAAACTTACCTGAAATACGGATGCACAAAATATAGAAGAAGCGAAATCCAATTGATCTCAGAGAAATAGCACCGTCCTAATTAAAAAGAAAACTTATTAAAATCACAAGGTAAAACTAATTAATTCAACAAACTATACAAAGTCTTCCAACAATGTCGAACACTCTTAATTTCACTTTACTTAACCTACCTTAACTTAATTTACTTTCTATTTACATTAAATTAATATAAGAAATCCTAATCACAAACTTTATTACCCTAATTGAATCAATAATTTGGTAATAAAATATATAACAAAATCCTAAACTCAGAAAAAAAAAATAAAAACCCTAAACCAAACCCTAATCACAAACTTCATTATCCTAATTTAATCAATAATTTGGTAAAATACCTAACAAAATTCTAAACTCACAAAAAAATATGAAAAACCCTAAAAAAACACTATACCAAATCCTAATCACAAACTTCATTACACTAATTTAATAAAAAACTTTATAAACAACTTAACAAAAAATAAAAAATATGCCAAAATTATCTCTGATGGTGGCTTTAGGATGGGGGAGGGGTGGTGGTAATAGGAGGTGGCAGTGACGGCGACAACGTCACTATCACCGTTGGTAGTGACTACGAATGCAAACAACAACGGCATTCCCTACGACTCCAGGCATTTTTGATAGCTCTAGCGGCGGCGGCAACAAAGGCTCCAGCGGGTGGCGGCGACACCAGCCGCTTCAATGCCGATGAGAGAACATGAGAGGAGAGAGAGAGAGAAGAGAGAGAGAGTGAGTTTGCAGAAGAGAGGGATAGGGGGTTCACGTTTGAATTTTACCCCAATATTACCGTCAAATTTACCGGTGGAACATTTCGACGGTAAATTGCATAAACGCAGCGTTTCTCTAAAGTGAGTTACCATCAGCGAAATCCGACAGTAGATCCGCTGGTATAGTTGGTGCCATTAAAATAATATTTTATGCTGCTTATCATCGTCGGATTTAGAGTCGAAACATAAAAGCCGACGGTAAACAATTCGGAAAACCAAACCTAGCGTGTACTTGATGCAAAAACCAATGTTAAATTCGATGTTAATGGACACCGCTAATTCGTCAGTAATTCCAATGGTATTTAGCATATTTCTTGTAGTGGAATTGAGATAATTCGATTTATGATAGTACTTATTACGAAATAGGTTAATTCAATTTATCAAGGGCTATGTCCGATAAATACAGGAAAAATATTTGGTCCTCACCAGAGTGGCACTTACAAAGACTAATGATGATAGTTTTTTATTTATTGTGCACTATACAGAGGGACGATTATGGAAAAAATATGAGATGGAATAAAATTTATTAATAAAGATCCAATAAGTGTCTTTATCAGACAGTTCACGAGTTTTGCTAAGCTGCAAAGTAGTATAATACAAAAACTGGGAGTCTATAGCATCAAACATATGGAGAAATTATTTTACAGGATTCCAATTTTTGCCGTGGGAGATTTTGTGAAGTACGATGCATTTGTAATAAAGAGTGATGATAATTTGCAAGTTTTGTTTCACTGTTGTTGTCCGTTTTCTGATGTGAGATCTCATGAATTGTTGGCCATGTTTGGAGATGTGTTGCAGTTCAGGAGAATTGCATTAGAATCCTCAATCTGTATGCTAAGAGCCTCTAACTCAATGCTTGTTGTTGCCTATATATCTATGGCTGCAGTTGAATTTGAAGCAGTGTTGTTGGCCTTTATGTCCTTCAAAGTTGATCCAAACTGCGTTAATGATGGAGAAATTGGTGATAATCGTTCTTTTGGTGAGCTTACAATTGCGATGGCTACTTCTTTTGGGATGATACTCGCTTCAACGGGGGATAGAAAACTAGATCCCATGAAAAATGTACTGTGGGGGTGATGATGATGTGGAGCCCGCCATGATAGCTGAGGATAACGATGAGGATTTAGAGAGGAGTATTTTAGTTGGTCAGGGTGGCTCCTCGAGTTATGGAACTCAGCAATATCTAATCTATTGCACTTTTTAAATTTAAACTTGGAGGCCATGGCACAGTAGAGTTTTTTAGACGTAGAATCAGAATTTGGGGCCAAAGATTTATAGAATACATCAGCTCCAAATAAATTTCAAGTTGGTCAATAGTTTCAGAGTAAAGAAGAAGCCATACCAACTGTCAAGACATATAGCATTTGTTGTGGGGTTGAGTATAGAGTGTTGGAGTCATATCACATTAAATACTATGGAAAGTATAAGGAGTTTGAAAAAGATTGCAGTTGGTTGATTCAGATCACTCTTCACCAGCGAAAGGATATTTGGAAGGTCAATGGACCTCATACATATCTGGCCACAAAGATTTTTAGTGATCATATCATGAAGCTTGATTACTATGTCATACGTGCTTTCATCTTTCCTATGATCAGAGCTGATGCAGTTGTGTCGATTAAGGTATTACAAAATGCGACAGAGGCAAGTTATAGTTTCAAACAATTTACAAGAAGGTTTGGTTGCCTAAGTAGAAGGCAGTTGCGAATATTTATGAAAATTGGGAAGATTCATACAATAAGTTGCCAAGATAGGTTCTAGGCGTGCAGACAACAATGCCAGGTAGTACTACAGCATTGAAGACGAGTCCCTTCCGAATCGGAGACTAAGTTCACTCCCACTATGTATCGAGGCTTTCAGTTATTGCAAGCTACTAGTTAGTATTGATGGTTTTGACTACTGGTTTGACATTCTTTGAAGTGAAAATTTGGCCATGTGTGAGTGGGCTAACAGGTTGGAGTACGACAAGTGGATCCAGCATCGGGACAATGGTCATAGGTTTGGACACATGTCCACTAATATCTCCGAGTGTGTTAACTGTTCTGAAAGGCATACAGAACCTTCTAGTATGTTCCTTAGTGAAGTCCATATATTAGTAAATTTTATTCTCTCTTGCATTTTTTTTAATCGTCACTCTATAATGTATAAGAACTAAAAAATTATCATCACTAGCAATTTTGAATGCCACTCTGATGAGGAGCAAACGTTCTACTCGTATTTATCAGACATATCCCTTGCTAAACCAAATTAATCTATTTCGTAATAAGTACTACAGTAAATCGAATCAGCTCGATTCGATTTATATAGATAAGCACTTTTATACCTTTGGAATTGTATCTTTCTATTTAATAGGATCCTATTTTTGCCTCGCTTCTCCTCTAGTAAATCGAATTAGATCAATTCTATTTAATTTGTTGTATGCTAATTCAAATTTTTCTAACTCTATTTACATGTAAATGGTTAAAATTGAGTTATCTTGATTCGATAGATATAGATGTATTTAGAACAAACATGTAACCAGTTTGACGAACGGATTTTTGCTAGTAAAGAATTTCACAAAAGTAATCACGTTGTAAGTATAGTTTCTAAACCAACAAAGAATCCTTTCGTATAAAAACTTGTTTTTCACTAAAGCAAATCCAATAAAATTAATAACCGAAGTATTTAAACCTCGGGTCGTCTCTCAAGAAATTGCAGGGAAGTATGTTACTATTGGTTATGAGATTGTATCTTTTTGGGTTTTTAAATGTTGAACAAGGAATTTAAATGACACAAAAATAAACTAACAATTAAGAAAAGTCTTAACAAGTATTGAGAGTTGGAATTCCTATCATCACTATCATCATCAATTATGATAGTAACTGTCTTTTGCTTTCACTTAGTTAACCTCTAACAATGAAGGAAAGTCAAGTGAGAAAAGTTAACTTAAGTTCACAAGTCCTAATCAAAGACTAGATTTAGTGAAGCTTAAACCAACTAGCAAGTCTCAATTACCAATCAATAAAAGACCTTTGATAATTCAAGAGTCTCCAATTAATCAATCCAAGTTAAGAATAGAAAAATCTAACTTAAAACCCTCCCAAGCATTTTATCAAACACTTGGAAGGCATAACATAAAAGCATAGAAAACTAGTAGGGAATGTAAAATCCAAACAACCAATTGAAAGCATCAATAATCATAAAAACAATCATAAATCTGAAATACCTCAAATTGCATTAATATAGAAAATCAAGTCTAACATTAGAATTCATAAACTAAATTGGGGGAAATAAATAAACCAACAAGAGGAATAGATAAACTAAAGTACTAGAACAAATAAAAGTAGAAGAGAAACTAAATTAAAGGAACATTGAACCTAGAATTGAGAAGAAATAAACCTAAAACTAAGAGAAATCCTAAAACCTAGAGAGAGGAGAGAGCCTCTCTCTCTAGAAACTACATCTCAAACCTAAATTGTGAATTGATGAATGAATGATTGATGCATGATTCCCCCATTCTGCAGCCTCTATTCTGTGTTTTTGGGCTTAGAATTGGGCCAAAAAGGAGCTCAGAAATCGCCCCCAGCGTTTTCTGCAATTTCTGCAAGTAGCGCATGTCACGCGTACGCGTCAGTCACGCGTACGCGTCAGTCACGCGTACGCGTCAGTCACGCGTACATGTCGCTCGTCTTTTGCGCTAGACACGCGTATGCGTCGTCCATGCGTGCGCGTCGCTGCCAGCTTCTCAAAACTTCATTTTTCGCGTTCCTTCCACTTTTGCATGTTTCCTTTCCATTCTCTAAGCCATTCCTGCCCTATAGAGTCTGAAAACACTTAACGCACATATCACGGCATCGAATGGTAATGAGAGAGGATTAATAATTAACAATTTTAAGGCCAAAGAAGCATGTTTTCAATCATAGCACAGAATTAGAAAGGAAAATGTAAATCATGCGAATTATATGAATAAGTGTGAGTTTAGTGGATAAAACCCACTCAATTAAGTACAAAATGTATCACGAAATAGTGGTGCATCACAGTTCGTTTAAGATATGTGTGTAATTTTGAACTCCATTCATTTTATTAACGTGAATGATCCCATTTTTGTATGTCTTATATATATTACAATAAAAATATTTTTTTTTAAAACTTGTTTGGTTGAGCTCCTAAGAATTTTTTTTAAGTTGTCTTTTTTTAAAAGATCTTATAGAAAAAGTAAGTAATTTTATGTTTGAATATCTGATACAAAAAAATTTTTTTATCTATGAATTATGTTTGGGAATAACAATATAAAACTACTTTTTTGTTTATTTATTATGTAAAAAATATATTTTTTTAAGAAAAAATTTTAAAAATATATAAATTATAATTT
>NC_029787.2:38349138-38355082 GCF_000816755.2 Arachis ipaensis | reverse complement strand
TAGCATTATATTATTTTAAATTTTATTATTTAACTTAATTAAATTTAATTCATAAAAGAACTTGACGTGCAGCATTATTCTGTTTTCTTTAACATACATGTGAGCGTAAAGCCAAAATGTTGTAAACAGAGATTCTTTCCTTCAAATTTGTGTGACGTACGTGGTACTGCATGCAGCTCTCAATCCCTTCTTTCTCATAAAGTTTTTAAGTAATTTATTTTCTAATTTTACATTAACGAGTTATTGTATGAGTTTAGGGCCTTGAGAGCGGTAAAATAATTAATCAAACTTACGAAGATAGAGTGACATAAAGAGGTAACAATAATGTAATAGTCAAAGATATGTGGAGATTTAGGTAAAATAATTTTCTATTTTTGGGTGTTCCGAAAGAAGTGATGCCAAAAGAAGGTAATGGTCCTTTTCTTTCTTGCTTAGTCATGAATGGGAAGTAGATGGAAAGATGACTTAATAATTTATGATATCTCGTCAGAATTATTTTTCACTTTTTACTTTTTAAGATCATTATGTTTTCACATTCTTCCGGTGCAAATCCATTAAGATGCTTCTAGTTCTAGCTAGGAGGTTTAATTTTAAATATAAATTATTCTCATTTCATTAACTTAGTTATTTTCCTTTGAAAAAAAAAAGAAGCTATTATCATAAACTAGAGAGTACCAAATACTAACTTGATCAAACTAACTTTGATCCATAATCAATCCACTCATTCTTTTAAGAAAAAATTAGAGTTTGATGGTTATTAATAAATTTTTAAATAGATTAATTTTTAATTTATTAAACTAAAAGATATTACGAAAAAAAATAACTTTAAAGTTATCAAACTCATGAATTTAAGTAAATTCGTGAAGTTGACCTAAATTTAACTCGTAGATACATACGAATTTACTTATTATGAATGATATATATACACTCAAATCTATGCCTTTAAAATTAATAATTTTAATCTCAAAATACATAATAAATTAAAATAATACTACTATACATTTATAATAAGTACTTTAGATCACGCATTCAAATCTTTTACTATTATGCAATTAGTATAACATAGAACACATGCAATTAAAGTTTTATATAACATATAATCGAAAAAAAATAATAAATCAATAATTAAATGTTTTATTAAACTAAAAATCTAAAACTAAAATTCTCTAATATTTTCATCTTCTATGACATCAACATTATCATTTTTACCATCTTCATAAAAAATATCGTTTTCTTAAGGTTCATGTTTGACATAACCAACAGAATCATCATCATTCACAATTTCACATGTTCATGTATGTTCTTTTTCCATTGAACTTTGATTCGGATCCCCAATGAATTCACACTCACCCCCTCATCCATGTTGAATTCATTACTATTTAGATTTGGAATAGCGAATTCAGTAATAGAATCATCATTAGTATTGTCATTAGTTGGTGGGTGAAAATCAAGGTTCGGAGAACCAGGCCGGTGATCGAATTGATCTAGTCACTAGTTTACTAATTTATTGGTTCAACCGGTCCAATTGTGATTTAAACGAAAAACTATTTTAGAATAAAATAATAAATAAACATCTTAAAATATAATTATAATCTAATATAAATCTTAAAATATCTTCTAAATTTAAAATATTACATGAAATATCATCAACTAAAGTCATATGATCTTATCAAAATACAAACTCAAAAGTTAAATAACAAAAGAAATATCTAAATATTAAATATCAAAATCCGCAAAAACTTGTTGTAGATCTTTTTTTGTTGTAAATTAGAAGAAGCTTGTAACTGACTATCGTTAGAGTTAGGAGGATTAGGATTAACAACATCATTCAAAATAGGAGGATTGGCAGACAAATTATTATTCACAGATTTATTATTATCAGCAATCGCTTCTTGATTAAAACTATCATCCATAACTGAAGTCAATAAATCATTAATAAAGTAAAAAATAGCTGCAGTATAGCAGATCCAGAAATCAAATAATCATTCAACAAATAATCATCTATAACTGAAATCAATAAATCAGTACCACAGTGAAAAATATCAGCTCTCATCAACATAATAAAAAATACCAACAGCACAACAGAGCCAGAAATCAAATGAATTAGCAACAAAAATTCAAAAACAGCAACAAATAATCAACCTAAATCCTGAAATCAATAAATCATCAACAAAAATTAAAAAATAACAGACCAAAAAATTCAAAAACAGCAGCAACATAGCAAAGCCATTTTTTATTAATAATTTTAACAACACAAAAACCTTGTAATCTTATCAACGATTTTACATTCAAAAATTAGAAATTCAGAACGGAGCATAAAAGGAAAAAGTATTGTTTTGACTTCTAAGCACTGACACTAACCTTCGACAGCGGTGGAGTGCAATGGAGAGCAGGACAATGGCGAGACGACGGTGAGCAGCTTGAACAGAGAAGCCACAGGAGGATGGAGGATGGATGCCAAGACGAGATAGAACAGAGGGTTTGGGATAGGGATAGGGCAAAGAGGGAAGTCGCAGAGGCGTGGACAACCAGGGACGGCGGTGGTGGAACCGTCGAGGAAGCTAATGTTTTGGCCTTTTGGGTTTACACGAAGGGCTTTTCCCTTTCTTTCTTAACTGCACAAAGGAAGGTGTTGGAGGAAGTGAGGAACGCGTGATGAACTTGTTTCTGTTTTTTTAAATCTAACAAAACAGTGTCGTTTAGTAAGAACTGGTAGGTTTAGTGGTTTTTGGTCGATTCTTTCCTAGGTGGTTTTAGGCATGGGACCAAACCGTTGGCATCGCCAGTTTTTTGTTGGACCAGTTTAATCGACTGGCCAGTCCAGTCTGGTTTTAAGAACCATAATGAAAATGATACTCAACACTTTTAGCAACATTCTCATCAACCTCTTCAGTTATCCACTCATCATCAGAATGCACTGCTTCAAATTCAAGTTTTAGAATTTTCTTATTTGATTATTGTTTAACTTTAAATTGTATGTCATATATACTAAGTCATTCATTTTCTTTTGATGCAACTGATTTTTTCTTTTTAATCTAAAAACATGTAGTAGCAGTAGTTAATAAATATACAAAAATCAAAGTAAAATAAACGAAGAATAGTTTCGAGAATCACCATTTTAAATGCACTCCAATTATACTCACATTAAAAAAAGCTACAAGTGAAGCTTAGAACTCGGATAACAAACTTTTTTAGTTCTAGACAACTATCTCTATAAAAGTCTCGTCATTCAACCGCTAGCATGATCTTCCTACTACTCTTTGCAGTTTCATTACCAAAGAGGCCTCTAACATAATGAAATTCAGGAAGCTGTACACTAATGTTACTCCTCTCTAACTGGTTATGAACCAATTTTCTCATATAAATGTATAGTCCAAGTCTAATGTGAGCATCATTAACCATGAAAATAGGTTCATTGTAGTAATGAGGATTAAAATAATACGCAGCAACATGTAATGGCGTATGCAATCTGCTTTTTCATCTCTCATCAATAATTTTTCATATAAGCTCATAACTAAAAATAACAAATGCAAATGAATAAGAATAAGAAAATCAAATAAAAAACTAAATAAGAAAACAATATAACATGATACATTGATAATAAAATTTTAAGAAAGTCAAGTTTTTTCTTTTTTTGACACAATTGAAACCTGTTCGTTAACTAACATTCTCAGACATTTTGTCTCTAAATCAATAATATTAAATAATCAAATTAGTAAGGTTGTCTCTAAATAAACATTCTATCCATAAATCAAATAATTAACTATGAAAATTGAATCATATCATATACTAACACAATAACATTCGCTACAATAAACTCACTGTAAATCATTAGATTTGTTGGCAAAATTACGAAAAAAATCTGTTGGCAAATTTATTACCATCGGATTTAGTGTCGGACATAATTCAACGGTAAAATCTTTGCCGGTAATTGATTACTGTCACGTTTTATAATTCAATGATAATTTCCAGCGAAATTAGCAATGGATTTCATTAAATGGTTGACGAAAAATTGGAGGTGGCTACCGTCGGATAATTTTCGTTGGTAACTTTGACGCCACATGTTATGGTTTTGCGCTACATTACTGTCGGACGATAAAATATTATTTTATATTTATTTAAATAAAATTTACTGGCGAATTAACCGACAGTGAATGTAAATCTTTTTGTTTTTGTAATCTGCTGGAACCTAATAGTCAACAATTAATAGTCAAATCCCAAATAGAGAAAATCAAGTAGTACTTTTAATGAAAATAATAAGCTATATATATAATGTGAAATTCAAGTGTACAGAATAAAAACTCTAAAAAAACAAAATACTGTCAAATAAAACAAGATAAAACCTTAATCACTATGGGTCCTGATAGTCATTGTCGTCATCATCCCTGGTCTTCCTGAGGCAGTGGGCTAGGGAGAGGGGTGAGGGTAACCTATCTGGAGGAGGGAGAAGAGATGTAGCTCGGTTTCACGCGATAAAAAAAATTAAGGTGAGTCCACGTAGTCTTTAGAGGAGAATGGAGGTAGCTGGCGCTGACGGAGGGTGGCTGGAGCTGGGACAGAGGAAGAGAGAGGAGAATGGTGGAGAGAGAAAGGGTTTTTCGAAAGTGAGAGGGGAGGGCCTCACATTTTGAATTTAGGACACCGTTGGATTTACCAGCGGATGAATCCGACGGTAATTTATTCAAGTTCACCAAAATTCAGCTTTCCACTAAATGCCTTTTTTATTCGCCGGTAAATCCAGCCTTAGCTTTCGTGCTTATCATTTTATTTTTCCCTCCAATTATTACCGGCGAATTTTTCATCGGAAATAAAAATCCATCAATAATGCTTTGAGATGACAAATTTGTTGCCTCTGCTGCTGGTAAATACGATAGTAAAGCCAGCGCTAATTTGCTATGCTAAATCCGACGGCATTCAACTTTTTTCTTGTAGTGATTGTAATTTACTAAATGTGCAACTACAATAACTTTCAATAACATAAATCAACCTCATTCTCCAGCACAACTAAACTAAATTCAACTTTTTCCCCTTTACAAATTACAACTAGGTAAGATATACTGTGAAAAATAAATTAAGAACAATGATCGTCAGACTATTAGAGAACAACTAAAAAAATGAAGTCAGTAACAACTAAAAAATGAAGTAACAACTATGAAAAATTTTTCTTAAAAAAATACTTGAATGGAGCAAAGACACAGCGTAGTCGTGTAGCGTAGTGATGGAGTCGGATGGGGCAAGTAGAGTAGAAAATTAGAGAGTGAAAAATGGCGAGAGACGACGAAGCAGAGCAGACTACAGAGATAGGAAAAGCACTCAAACGGGCAAATGGCAGACGACAAAAGCACGAAGAAAAGTAGAGCAGAAAGAGAGACAGAGAGAGAGAGAGGGAGAGAGAAAGAGAGTCATAGAACCAGGGACGTCTGGATGTGTGTGCAACACTACAAGAAAAACGCTCAATACCGTCGAATTTAGCATTGCAGAGTAGCAGCTTCTTTACCGGTGGTTTTGACGTCGAATTTGTAGTGTTAAAATATTACCGGCAGATTCTCGTTTCTAATTGTAAATTTGCCGGTAATAATTAGATAAAAAATAGGAAATAGGCGCAACATTTAAGGTCGGATTTACCGACAAAAAATTCCAACGGTAAACCTACTTAGTTGAACGCTGTGTTTTGGTAACCCGCAATATGTTACGTCGGATTTATCCGCTAGTAAATTCGACGGTAATTGTGCCTTAAATTTGAACAGTGGACCTTCTTCCCCCTCATTTGAATCTCTCTCTCTCTCTCTCTCTCTCTCTCTCTCTCTCTCTCTCTCTCACCCAAATCCCACCCATATGGCCGAATTCACACTCCCATCCATCTCCTCCATATCTTCTTCTTATTCTTCTATTCTTTCTTCTTTTGCTCGAGGGCGAGCAACATTCTAAGTTTGGTGTGGTAAAA
>NC_029787.2:38338358-38348925 GCF_000816755.2 Arachis ipaensis | reverse complement strand
CTCTCTCTCTCTCTCTCTCTCTCTCTCTAACCCTCTCACCTCCCACACTCTCTTTACCCCTCTCATCTTTCCAGCAGCCCCTTCCTTCGTCGATGCTGTTCGTCATTGTTGCTTCTTTCGGATTCTATCGCTGCTGTTGCCACCGCTTCTACCGCCCTCTTCTTCTCAGCGCTGGTGCTCTTCTTCATGTAATGCTTCTAAACTTTTCATTTTCTAAAATAGGAATAAGGTCTGATTTGTTATTATAATTTTGGTTATGATTTGTTCTGATAATTTTGCGTTTGTTATTTTAGTTCTGATTTGTTTTGATTTGATATTATAATTTTGGTTCTGATTGTTATTATAATTGTGTTTGTTATTTGATATTGATTTGTTATTATAATTTTGGTTATGATTTATTATTATAATTTTGTGTTCATTATTTGACTCTGATTTATTATTATAAGTTATTATAATTTTGATTTTGATTTGTTGTTATCATTTTGTGTTCATTATTTGCTCTGATTTGTTTTGATTCTACTTAAAACATATTTTAAGGTGTTGTTGATTAAGTTATTGGTTTTATTATGAACAAATTAAAATACCTAAGTAGTTAGGAACTTAACTAGTTAGTTAACTGATTAAATTATTTTGGATATGTTGTGGCTATTTGTAAGTTTTAATTCATGATTAAGGTTGGTTGGATTTGTATGAACTGTAAAGGTGGATATATGTCCAACTTTAGGAGAGATTATACCAAATTTTTTTCCAAATAATATAAATGTACATAGAAATTGTGTTGTGTTTGCTGATTTATGTGATTTAAAGTGTCTTTGAATTTTATCTTTGCTATTATATTATTTTTGTGACTATTGTTAATTGATATTATCTTTGTAGACTTGATGAGAGGTAAATGTGTCACAGATCGATCACGTGAACGTGGTAGAGGAAGTGATTCTACTAAAACCCTTGGGATTTCTCAGTCATCCCCCTCTATGCTGACCACCCTGTGACGTCACAGGCAATGGGTGCACAGGACCAGCTGTTCATCATGGTCCCTAACCCCAAGTTGATGGCTCCTACTACTGCGTCACCCTTGAAACCAGGAAGTTGTCCATCTACTTCATCAGATTAGACTCCCCCACCACCTCCATCCGCTCAACAGCGCACTACCTCGACGCTACCGCCTCCAATGACAGACATTGCGGTGCCAGAATTGTAAGAACCGCGAATTAATTAACCAATTAATTAACATAAAATAATAATAATTTAATTGCCCGGTATAGGTTCAAATTTTTAGAATATTAATTATAAAATTTAAATACGATTTTTTGACTCAATAGATTTTTCTGAGTTGGAAAATGTAATTTTCTTCGGAAAATTGCATAAAAACGCGAACCGGTCAATTAACCGGTAATACCGGCTTAACTCGGTCCGGTATCGTGTGAGAATAATAAAAACAGTAGAAAACCTTAGGAAAATATTTAGAATTGAAAACTGGACATTAATTTTAAAGGTTTGGCCCGAAATTGGGCCAAACGAGCCAAAAACGCTAACGGGTTAGACCGGGCCCAAGTCCAATATATTTAAAGCCACTTAAGTGACAAATTCAGCCACTTCCTCCCATTACAGCAGCAGCAACGCGAGTTAAGAGAGAAGAGAGCAAGGGTTCCAAAATTCACTATTCACATCTCACTTCAATTGATCATATCTCGAGCTACGGTGCTCCGATTCGTGTGCCGTCAGCGGCTACGCGAATCTCTTGCCGAGCCCGTTACTCTCATCTAACTCTTATAGGTAAGATTTCGAGATTTTCTTCCCTTCCTGAAGCCCTAAGAATTTAGAATTTGTGGGTTTTGGTTTTGAATAGATTTTGTGTTTTTAATTGTTTAGGTGGTACTTAAGGTTGGGCAATTGGTGGTTTGTGTCCCAAACACCATAGAAAAAGTTAAGAAAACTCTTTACCTTGTGAAATTGTGATTTTGATGAACCCTAGATTTATTTGGTTATAAATTATGTGTACATATAGCTTGAAGTTGTAATTGTTGGCATTTATTTGGAGCTTTGGATTGATTGTTGGTGATTGGTGACTTTTGGTTAGTTGAGGCTTGTTGGAAGCAAATCTTGGTGATTTTGGGCATATTGGGAATCGACCAAGGTATGATTTCGGTTTCCTCTATGTAATATATAATATTTTTGGACACTTAGGCTAGTGACTCATAAGATAGGTTGGATTGAATTGATTGTTGGATTTGATACTGCATGATGATATTGTTAAATTGATGATGTGTGATAATGTTAATGCTTGTGATGATTTTGATGTGTTGAGATGAGAATTATGATGAGTTGTGATAAATGAAGCTTATAAGTAGTGAGAATTGGTGCAAGTGATTAGTATTGAATGTTGATGTGCCAATTTATGGAATTGTGGGGTTATAGAGGAGGAATTGAATGATATTGGAGTGGAATTGGTTGAAGTGTCATGGAAAGGTAAACTGTGATATTTGGTAGTGTTGCATGGTGAGATGGAATAGGCGTTGAATTGGTTTGGTTATAAATTTTATGGTGTTGAGAATTTAGTGAACTTTGGTAAAAATGGATCTTTAGTGAACTTCGACAGATCATATCTTGAGCTATAGTTTTTGAAATTGAATGAGTTTTACATCAAATTAAAGATACTTTAAAGAGCTTTAAAACAATATAAATTTTATTGAAATATGAATTTTGTAGAGAATGATATGATCGTTGGAAGTTTGAGTCAGAAATATGAATTCTGTAATGTTGCAAAATTTGTGATTTCTGGTTTGTGTGCGCACGCACACTGCTGTGCGAATGCTCTGATTAGTGGCAATTTTTGACTTGTGCGTACGCACAGCCCCATGCGTACGCACACTCTGTGAAAATTTAAAAACGTGCGTACGCACACTTTTGTGTGCATGCACACACAGGGAAATGCCTACTGATGAGAGCGCTAGCATACTCTGGTGCGCACGCACACCCCACGAATTTTGCAAGTTGTGCGTACGCACAAACTCGTGCACACGCACACGCGGGAAGGTGCATTCTGTTGAGGGAGTTCGCATGCATCTGTGCGTGTACGCAGAATGGAAACTTTTACTTATTGTGCATATGCACACCTCTATGCGTACGCACACTTCTTGAAAATCCTCTTGGGCGTGCGTACGCACAACCATATGCGTATGCACACTGCCCTATTTTTCAATAAAAATCTTGTTTTTGTCTGTTTTACCTTCCCGGCAAGCTTGTAAACTTCCGTAACACTTATCTAAGATACTTTAGCATGTTTTTAGGTGTCAAAACATGGGGGATGCTTTAGGTAAGTTTAATTAGATATTTTTCTTGTAAAAAGTTTAGAAAACGGAGATTTAGGTTTCTGGAGTATTGAGGATGGATTAGTTGAGAGATATGATGGAGTACTATAATAACGATTGACATAATGAGTAGTGAAAATTATGAATTGATGGTGGTAGAGACGAGTCTGGGACTCAGAACGGAATGATAGATTACTGATATACTGAAAAATGATTTTTGAAAACCACTGAAATACTGTTTTATACTGAAATTGTTGAGATGCTATGCTCCTGGCAGGGCCGGTTTGGTTAATCCCGCCCGTTGAGGTCGCGGCGACGACGTAAGGGCGGTGGTTAGTCCCGCTTACGTTGAGATGTGAGATCCGTGGCAAGAGTATCCTGCTTGTATCCCTTAGGAATCACTATAGTGTGCAGGCACTGACATCCTAGACCGTGATCCCGGCACGATATCTCGGGGGTTCCCATTATGAGACCGAAGGGCGACATCTCTATGGAGGTGTGTCGGGTTGGCAGTTGAACCGACGATGTGATATCACAGCCAATAGGACAAGCATTCATCATGTGCATCTTCTATCTGATTGCTTGCATTGCTGACTTGAATTGTTTGCCTAATTGTATAACATGCTTAGTTGTTTCCTGAATTACTTGATATATATGCTTATACTTGTGCTTTACTTACATTTCTATTACTTGTGTTTTCTACTGGAATTGAGGATGATCAGAAGGCAGTGGCGATGGGATCGCATGGCGGTTAGGTTGGCGAAGACTGTGGGACAGCGGTGAAATGATAGTTAGAAATCCCTTAAGTTAGTTTACCCCTTTTTATAAAGGTTTTAAAGTTATGGTTTTAATTTTAGTATGATTTAAGTTGAATCTTATGAATGATATGAAGCTTTAGGATTGCCTCTGGCGTCCTGGGGTCTTATATCTTACATTACTGGGCACTGTTACCATACTGAGAACCTCCAGTTCTCATTCCATACTTTGTTGTTGTTTTTAAGATGGAGGTTGTAACCCACCTCGGTGAGTTGCGAGATGGTGACAGAGCGGTGGACCTTGATTATCTTTTGGAGTCTTTTGAACTCTTTTGTTTAGATTCTCTCACTTTTGTATTTACTTTTGCCTTAGAGGCTTACTTTGAGAGATATATTTTGTATATGCTATTTTAACTATCAAAACTCTGTATGTCAGTATTTAACTAGTCGGTCTAAACTCCGCTGGCTTAGGCTAGTATCTTATGATTATTATACTCTTATATATCTACATATATCTTGTTATCTTACATAGTGGATCTTGTCTTTTATGCTTGTAGCTTTGTGTGAACGTTCGCACTTTGTAATTCCGTATTTAAGCTTATTTTCTTCATCAGGCTTCTAGAATTATTACTCATTCTATATATATTTATATATAAGCCTTAGAATTGTCGTAACCTTTGATTAACCTTTGCTTTACGGTTATAGGTAAGGCTTAGGGTAATTAGGGTGTTATAGGAATCCTCTCACGGATCCCAACCAGATGCCCCTCTGCTACCTCCCATCGTACGGATGACGATTTGACCTGATGGGACTTCGGCATGAGTACTATTTTAAGTATTTTATATGCAAACTATTTTAGTTAGTTAGTTTACCTTAGTTACACTTAATTTTAGTTATTTTATATGCAAACTATATGCAAACTATTTCTTCTCCCACAACCTCCGCACATCTACATTGACACATTCATATGCCTCTACCACCATTTAGCCTGTCGATTCCGAGGATGGCGTGGATTTGAGGGAGCAGGAGCTTCTCCTCACACGGAGCCTTCATCAACAGTCTCAGCAGCTGCAGGAGTCTGAAGAGAGGCATCAGAAGATCTTCTCATGTATGACAGACATAAATGACCTCAGGTTGGAGTGGAAGTGGGAGCTGGAGCGGCTTCAGCGGATGGAGCGACACATGACGTCGTACGAAGATCAGATGCACACTGGTGGCAGCGATGTTGATGGAGGGCACAGACATCACCATCTAGGCCGGTGCCTCAGTAGCAGGACCACCGGAACGACGACAACGACAACTTTCAGTGACTAGATTCTTTTTATACATTATTTGATTGTATCATATCCT
Organism: Arachis ipaensis; assembly: GCF_000816755.2. NCBI lineage: Eukaryota > Viridiplantae > Streptophyta > Magnoliopsida > Fabales > Fabaceae > Arachis > Arachis ipaensis. Next base: position 38,343,509 of record NC_029787.2, on the reverse strand, counting down.
CTGTTATTTAACTTTTTATTTTATTTGTACACTTGATAATTTAACATGTTTGCCTTCTATTATTTAGAATTTGACTACTAATTATACAAAAAATAAATTTAAACAAAAAATTTAGAATTTAACAACTAATTTCATCAAAAAATATATTAAAAAATTGAACTTACCTTTAAATTTTCTGAAGAAAATATCCGACGGTAATAATGCGGAAAAAATTGTTTGGCGCCAAAGTTACCGTAAAAAAAAATTCACCGGTAACTGACACCAGATATTCGTAAAAACCAATTTTGCCACTAAATCTCCCGCAAGTTATTGGCGAAAAACAAAATCCGATGATAAACATTTACCGGCAAAGTTTATACCATTGGATTAGAACCGGCGATAAATTTATTACCGGCGAATTATTTTCATTTTTTTGCTGGTAAATTCAACATTATTTAACGGTTTTTCTATAGTGCAAAACTGAGTAGACGAAGGAGAAGCAGGCGACCGATAGCAAAAGGCAAAAATGCAAAAGTCAGAACAATGAGAGAATGAGAGTTGAGACTTTTATAATGGCGGAGAGTGAGAGAGGAGGGATAATTGAGCCCTAAGCACTAGAAGAAAACATTTTTTTTGTCTTTTTTCTTTTTTTTTTTGGCCAAAATGGGCGCCCAACACAAGCTCGCAAACTCCCGCACAAGGTTTATACGGTCAGATTTATTTCACTGTTAAATTAGATAATAAACAAATTATTGGTAGATTTTTTTTGATAAATCCGGTGGTTTTCGACAACTTTCTTATAGTGGCCTCCAAACTTACAATTTTGACCAAATTTAAACGAGTCTAGCTGAATCTACTAGAATTTACTCAAAACTAAATTTACAAATTAACTCATGAGTTTAACGACGATTACTAACTTGATCTAAGAGGAAGAGGGGGAGGAGGGGGGAGGGTTTTGATAGTCACTCTTATTCATAATTAATAAGAAATTGAAAAGTCATTTTTTGGTCAATAAAAAGAAAATCGAAGCTTTGACATTTGTTCAAAGGAGAGTAAGTTTATTTCCACTTTAACCACATTCAGATCACTTCTTCCTCCAAGTTTGACATCAAATTGCATTATTTTAGGTTAATGCAAATTTTATATATAATATCTGTATGACATGTAAAGTTCTAATACAACAATAAATTTTGTAAAATTTATGTCAATAAAAATTATTGAACGGTGTTTCTAGTTTAGATTCCTATACTTTTTTATTTTCTTACATGTTAATTAAAGGAACATCTGTGCATGTAAGTTGATGTTCAAGCAAAATGCTGATGAAGAAGAACCAGTTAAAGTATGCTATTTAAAGAGACCTATACACAGAAACACAAAGCATGATAAGATAGGTAGGTCAATAATGGTTGCTCCAAGTCTACATTTAAAAGTTTTATTTGATCGCTATTTTCACTAACCCTATTTTCATCAATTATTGCAAAACTCACCATTCAAATCCATTATATAAACCACAATTTATTTGAAGTCAAATATTACAAATATCATCCCCCCCCCCCTTCTGTCATTGACTCTCTTTGTCTAGGAAGGAATAGTGCAAGTGTAATATTTTGAAGATAAATTCAATTTTCCTTGCTATTGATGTCTTACAAAATTAAAGAATAAAGAGCACACTACAAAAAAATCTGGTTAAAATGACGGTTTTTTTTTAGGTATTTACAGCAGTTTGAACCGTCATTATTACCAGAAACGGCAGTTTTAAAAAATGACGTAATTCTGGACGTCATTCTGGTTAAAATTTAAACATGCATATGTTATATGACATATTATTGTATATGTCATACTGAACATGCAAGATAAATAAGTAAAAACATGGTGACATCATTATATTAATAATAAAAAATAGAGTAACAACTAACTACTTGATTCATATTTTCCAATTTTAAAAATGAAAAAGTTAATTTTCATATTTCAATGATCGATGATCAAAACAGTACAACTCAAAACACCATGCAAGTGCAGAAACTAAAGACCTAAAGTGATCCTTTTATTCCTTGTCTACTAGTAAATTATAGCACTAAAGAATTAGTTTTTCTTTTTTCGACAGAAAGGATTAGTTTGTTGATACTACATATATATGCTTGTTTTAACTCGATCACACTAAATAAAGTACTTTTACTTTTGTTTGAAATGCTATAATAATGGAATTAATTAGATATTGGTTATTATATGTTAATATAAATATAATTCCTTTCACATGCGTCCAATTCAAATACAAGAATAAGCTTATCGCAAATTATTAAAATTAAAATTGAATGAGTCTAAATTTAATCTAAAAAATTTAATTGAATAGATTTTGATACCATATTAAAAATGGACTTAATTCACACTTAATCTTAAAAATATCTTATATTTATGAAATATTCAGAGATTTTATATAAATAGTACTTATTAGTTGAGGGAGAGAATGGGCTTTTGTTACTGAATTCTAAGTATGACTGATTAAAGTGTGTGACCGTAAAGCGGAGAAAGTGAAAGGGAAAATAAACATAAAATAAATAAATAAATAAATAAAAAACATAGAAAAAAGGGAAAGTTATGAAAGTATGGTATATGCTCCTTTATTATTTTCCTCTAACAAAAACCCATCATTACAGCCACTCTTTCGCTTTATTCACTAATCCCTATGAAAATGCCATGAATCTTTATTTTCTCTTTTATCACGTATTCCCTTTTGTTAAATTATTCACATAAAAACGACCATAGTGAATAGTGATGATATTTAATTTGGAAAAAGCTGTTCCTGAAATAAGAATAGAAGGAATGGAGTTTTCTTGGTAAGACACATGGTTCAACATTCGCTATTCTTTTTCCTATTGCCTCTACGTCTTTCTATATAAATTAAACTTATCAAAAGTACTATGATTCAACGATACCATCAACATCAAAGAAAGCCCTAGAGTTTGATCTAACATAATTACTATGATCCCTCTTTTTTTTAGCTTTTTCTACGCATAATTTATAATTGAATTATAAGTTATATTCTTAGTCTATAAATACAGTATATTACTCTATATTCTCTATTCATGGAGTCATATATGCATTAACACACATATAATTTGATTAATTAGTTCAGTATAGCGAATGTAATTAGTTTGAATGAAATCAATTAGTTATCAATTTCAGGTTAAAAAGTTGGGAAATAATAATCTTATTCTATTTCTTTAAGACTTTTTTACATTGTATGATCTGATTTTATAAATTTAAAAAAAAAAGAGTGAGATTATTAAAATAAGAGTAACATTATCCATTTTTTTAAAAAGTCACTAGGATCATACTGAATATCATAGTATGTAATATGTATAAAGTTTTAAATTTATATTTCATTGCTAATAATGTATTGCCAAAGAGATAATTTTACAAGGTTAAAAGAAATATGTAAATACATATAAAAATCTTTTCAGTTAAATTTATATATGTTAAAATGCTTAATTAAGAGTTTATATAAAATTGAAAGTTTAATTTCCTTATAGAGTTATAGCTTAGAATTACTTACCTTTGCTTGGTACGCAATATATATGTTGGATTATTTTTTGTGAACTTACAATAATAAATTGAGAAAATCTAGATGACTAACAGCTTTTTAGTAATCTCATTTTCATTTTTCATGTCATCATCATGCACAAAAAAAAGAAAAAAAGAAAGAAAATAATATAATATATTTAGTTAGATCCTTTGTTCTCTCTTTTATTTATTTATTTATTTATTCATTTATTTGAAGTGATAAGGATTAACACGAAAATTGTTTAATTATTAATTACTATAATATGTTATGTGGCCTAGCTAGCACTTGTTGTAGTGAATGGTTCGGATACATTATAAACTTAACTTTGGTGGATAAACTTAGCTCATTTATTTGGGTAATCAAAGTATGCTGCTTCTTTTCTTTTTCATGATTTTTAAAGAAGTTTTACAAATATGATTGATTTAATTTGTGTCAATTATTTTAACCCAATATGTGACATACTTTTTAATTTTACCCTTATGTATTAATACCGTTTATTAATAATAATCCGCATTACAGGTACTTTTAAAATATAATCTAAGAGCGTCTCCATTGCTTAATTTTATTTTGGTCTTACAAAATAAAATATTAGTATTTATGAAATTATATATCGTAAATAATAATTTAAAAATAAAATTAAAATTTGTCTTTCTAATATTTAGTCTCAATTTAATTAAAATTTTATATTATTTTTAATTATTTTATTAAGATAGTTATACAAATAACAAAATTTTATTAGTTTTCATCAAGATAATACTATCTCTTTAAAGTGAAATTATTTTTATTTCATCTATTAATTTCAATGCAAATTTAATCAAGTTAGGTTAATCTAGTGGTTAGCTCTAGGACTGCACATAGATCGGATAATATCGGTATATCCGCGGTAATTATCCACATCCGATCCAAATTTTGCGGATATTATCCGATCCGCAGAGCCATCGGATTGGATTCGATCAGCACAATGGTAGGATCGGTTTATGGATTTGGCAGTGATATCCGCAGATTCGATCCGTAAATCCGCATATTCGCATGTCTCATATAAATAGCATAGTTGTTGACTTGATGTTTTAGTAGGATGAATTGTTGATTTAGTGTGTTATTTCACCAAGAGTTGTATTATGAATTTTAGTGTGTTGTTTTATGAATTTTATGGTATTTTGTTTTTAATTTTTTATGTTATACTTCAACTTAAAATAATTAAACTTAGATCTTGTGTTATTATTATTTTTTTGTTATCAAGAGAACTTTTATTGATAATATTTTAAGAGTAAATAGGCTTAAACAGGTAAAAAAATGAATTTTCTGGACAATTTTTTGTAAAAACAGCTAACAGGGCCTTAAAAAAAATTTTGTTGAATTATGCTGATATACCCGATATCCAATTCGACCCGATCCGTAAGTCAGATCCAACCTAAAAAAAAGGATATCGTATCTGATCCGATCCGATGAGTACAGTGTAGATCGGATAGAATTATAGGCTATATCCGATCCGATCCGATCCGATCCGTGTGTAGCTCTAGTTAGTTCACTAGTCCGCTTAAACAAGTGTCCGGAATTTAAATCTTGTCGTGTACATACAACAACTCATTAACTAGCAAAAAAATCCTTAA